>NC_052957.1:3419237-3519237 GCF_013358895.1 Oreochromis aureus | reverse complement strand
TGTCACTGTTATTATTATTAGAACTACAATGATGAAAGAAAATTGATGTACCAGTCGCCTTGTCTTTGTGCTGCATGGAAGCATAATTACAGTATTGTTATGCACATTGTTGCTGCGTTCAAAGTGTATGAGCAAGCCTGGAAGTGTGAATAAAGTAAAAGAGTACAATCTGGATGCAAAGTAAATTTCAAGCATTTATTATGCTTTTCTAATTCTTTGCCAACTTCACTGACTGTTTGTCGCAGCCACGTCTTCAGATTTAGCTTCAGAATCACCACAGTTGGGTTTTTGTGCTTTTTGTGTTTTCTGTTTGGGTTAAATACTTTCTGCTTTTTGATTTTTGGTTATTAAGTTGCTTGCCAGTGTTTGGTCATTCCTGCTGTGAAGTTATTAGGCTGATAAACACGGAGAACAAAAGTTCCGGCTAAGAGAACAGCGAGAGGCACTTTAGAGTAAACAACTGTTGTTTTTTTCCTGCTGAGAAATGACCGTAAGGAAGCTACAGAAGCTGCATAGTCATCAGAAGTTCAGTGATGTGCAGCTTGTGCACAGCTTTAAGCAGCGCCAGAACCATCTATAGTTTGGTACCGCAACGTGTCGCTCTGCTTTTCATAGTCTCCTGCTTCTTATTACTATATTAATATTTCATTTTTTTTACCATCAGGTTTTCAACATTTAGATGTTCTGTGTTCATGTTGTGTTTAAAATGCCTTTCAGTAAAACGGTAATTATCTGTAAACACAGACATGCACTGCAGAGATCACTTTTCCACACGCCACCTTCCTAAGGGGAAAATCACAAATACAATAATTCGTCCGGATAGGGCAATAAATTTTATTCTGCAATCATCGAGTCAGAGGCTGTTGATCCCAATAAGGGTTGAATGTTTGTATTGAGTAGGATACTCGGTGTGAAGGACAAAGCAGACCGACCATGATGAAGGGCTGAGCTTTGTATCCCTAATTTAAATGTTAAGCTGTTTCTTGACGTAGGAAGAAAGCAATTTTCTCAGTGCCCTAAATAAGCAATATACATAATTATGTTAAATCATGTGATAATCATGGTTTACAGAAATTTGGAGTTCAGTTGTGAGATTATTTGTTTTAGTGTTCATGAGAAGTGTTTAGTCACAACAAATACTGATTGTTCCTGTGTACTGGAGACAGTCATGAATTATTTATGACCTCTGACTGCAGCTGTTAGAAAAAAGATCCTCTGACTGTCATATTCTTACTTCTCTTCTTTTTATGGGAGGCTTTTAAAAACAAATCTTTTTGTTACTTTGCCTTGTTGGTTTTGGTTCCTTAGCTTTTTCTTTCTTTATTCCTTCTTGCTGATGTTGAAGCTGCATTTCTCTGTGCCAGTTTCTCTCTCTGTGTCTTTTGCCTTTTAAAATACGGAAGAGGTTGTTTGCAGTCTAATTAAATCGCACCTCATTGTTACATTTAATAGAATGTAACACTGTAATAATGTTTGAATAGAAACAAGGAAAAAACACTCTGGAAATAAAGCCAGACTCATGTTGACTATACTGAGCCAAGACTGATTTTTAGGAAGTATATTTCAGATGTTGTATTTCAGATATCTCTTTGTTAGAATTGCATTGGGAAGGAAAATTATTGCTGATTACATTTCTGGAACATCCCTAATTGTATTACACTGTAGCTGATCCACAATATCAGAAAATCTTGAGTACTGGCTGATACAGTACAGTAGATACAGTAGAGCTCATAGAGACAAAAAGACAGACACAGACACACACACACACACACACACACACACACACACACACACACACACACACACACACACACACACACACACACACACACACACACACACACACACACACATCCATCCCTTGTCTCTCTTACCTTAATTTCAGCAGGTTGTCAGGAGTGACAAGTCCACCTTTGTGACAGGTTCAGTAGCCATTCCCCTCTCTCTCTCTCTCTCTCTCTCTCTCTCTCTCTCTCTCTCTCTCTCTCTCTCTCTCTCTCTCTCTCTCTCTCTCTCTCTCTCTCTCTCTCTCTCTCTCTCTCTTTTTTTTTTTTTTTTTTTTTTGACTTTAAATCTGACCCATGTCTCCTCATTTTTTTTTCTCCTGTGATCCGTGATGGTACTATAGCTATTTAGTGCCTATCCTTTTCAAAGCATCTGGCCTCATAAGGTGAGAGCAGAAATGTAAATGTCATCCAGCTAATTAAAGACCCTTTAAACAGACCCTATGTCTGAACAAGCCTTTAATGAGCTTTGAAGGCTACATGAGGATGTGAGAGTGTGTGGATAACTGGACCAAAAACTTTCCCCACCATAGACCTCCCTGCATGTAGCTTAACTATATTTCACAGTAATTCGTTATTCCAAGAAAAAAAGCTGAAATTATCAATGTTTAACCTGCAGAATGCGATCAAATGATCTGAGATTATCTCCAAGATTGAAATGCTCCAGCTGGGCCACTCATTTACTCCGCTGTCACAAATGGATTGATCTTGGGTACAATGGCTACTGATGCTGTGCAGAAACAACCCTCACGTCCACCTACACTGACACTGCAGGGGTCCTTTCACAGAGAACCCAGACCCCCCCAAAAACATGCACCAAGCAAGAAATATGAGCAGATTTTAACTTATTCTTGAAGTGTGACCTCATTAGCAGTGTACTGCATTGGGCTAGTCACATAGTCTGCAAAAAAACACAATGGAAAAGATCACTTCATTCAATAATTAGTCCATGTAACACTGCTAAAGAGCCAGTGCATTAAATAGTAACAAGGCTAAAAAAGGTATGAGTGGACAGCAATGGACACAAATAAGCCACAAAGTACAGTGAAGTCACTGTTTAATACAAGAAACTCACATTGTGTGGTTAGAGAAGGGAACGGGGTTCAGCTGCTCCTTTAAGTGTGAGATAGAGACGTGTGGGGAAGAAGAGCAGTGGAGTGAAACATTGGGGGTGAAAGAGCCAAACTAAAGGGAAAGTGGACCTGGAATGTTAAACGCAGTGTGAGTGCAGTCCAGGGGGCCATGGAGGCATTCATGTGTTTCTACAGCTAAAGCTGCCATGCCCAGTATGAGGATGACCTAAGCGACTTTGAACGAGGGTTCATTATAAGGGCATGGTTGAAATGAGCTTCAGTCATAAAAACTACTCAGCTGGATAGTTTTTCCATTAGCAGCTGTGACTGCAGAGGCCTCTGTATTTAGATTTACAGGAAGGATGTCAGTAAATGTGAACCAACTCCTATTTTTTTGATGACAGTACCTAATTAATGTCAGAAATTGTGGTTTGGCACTATGATCACATGTACACTGCATTTGTGTGATGTGTTGAGGTCAGTGCAGTACACTTCAGCAAAAACAGCCATCAAGAGTGAAATAGAGAAGGATACTTAGTAAGGCTGCAATGCATAAACGCCTCATTACAAAGACAAATGCACATGTAAGAGTTTACTCCTCAGTGGAGATGTGGGGAAAGGCGATGTGGTCAAATACGTCATCCTTCACTGTAGTCCAGGATGTTTGGCCCCTACAGTGGCGGGATCTGCAGATGGTATTTTGCTGCCATTGTTTAGTTTCCACTTGTCTCTTCAGAGAGAAGAGGTCACAGCAAATCAATACAGAGTTGCCCTGGGTGATCACCTTTATCCTACGATGAAACATTTCCATCAACGATAACTGTCTTTTTTAAATCTTTTTTTATCACAATGATGGTTCTCCCATCTCCAGGGCATCAGGGGTCAGGCAGTGGTTTGATGATAATGGCATGGATTGTTTGCTATATCTTCATGCTTAACAGATCTGCCAGTTAAAGGTTAATGAAATTTTAGGCTGGTGTGTCAGGCAGAATTCTTAAGATCATCAAAACACCAAAGAAAGGATGTATTTTTGGAAGAATGGTTTTCTGTTAGCTCCAACCATTCAGACTGTGTAATGCAAACATTGTCATGTTAAAGTGTGGGTCTGCAAGAGAGCCTCAAAATGATATCTTACTATTTCAAGGAAACTTGTGATAATTATATTTCTAATGGTCTAGGAGAAAAATACTGAGTGATTTATTAGTGATGGCAGCTTGCATTTAGCCACATTTATTAGTGCAGACAGAATGAAGGGCATTTCCATCTTTCTTTTCCAATGAGCTCCTGTCACTGATGACAGAGTCTAATGTGAAGAATGACATTATCAAGGTGGAGCAACATTAAAGTCCAATACTACTGACACAGCATCAGTCAAGTGTAAGCACGGTAATCTGGGTAGTGTTATCCCTGGGAAGTTTAAGTAAAATTATAAAATAACCGCTTAACAATAACTTAGGTATCTTAACCTTAGTCTCTGCAAGAGCTGCACAATATTCTCACATAAAAAAATAGAAATTGAAAAATATTTTCTACCTGGGCTGTTGTATTTTGGGTCAGTCTTTTTAAATAGGTACTGAAGGCTTTCAGTAGCTGTACCTTCTTTTTTTTTTTTTCCATCAGGATTCTGTCTGTTTGCTTTTCCTGGCATATGGAGTGCTGCTAGTGATGCTCGGTAGGGTCTTTTGTTTATCTTTGGGTTGCACATCGCCAGCTGTTAGCATCTCGTTCTCACATTCCTTCATAAGGTTGAAGGTTGTTGAAGTTTTTTTTTTTTGTTTGTTTGTTTGTTTGTTTACGTTACTAAAGCATCATCATCATAGGCTGATACCAGAGGTGGACAGATCAGTCTAAATATTTAAGTATCAATACCAGCACATCATGATTGATTTTTTTGTTAATGAATGAATGAATTATGCTAAATAATATTTGTGTCAAACACCTACGACTTCTTTTCTTCTCCGTCTTTGGCATAATAAAGGTGTAAGGTGTGACTTGTTGTGTTAACTAATTGTTGTGAGCAGTACAAATCAGTGATTTAGTGGTCATTAAAATATGTTCATAATTTACAAACTGATTCATCTCATAATGACACACGGCTCTCTAATACGTAAGCTGCCTTTATCGGTAGTTTAAGTACTGTCTGTGTTGGTATCAGCTACACTTGCTGTGCATGTACTTGGTATCAAATCTATAGCAAAATTTGCAGTATTGCACAGCTGATACCAGCTGGTACATGGCTCTCGCTGTCAGACATATTTGGACTTGTGTCATTGCTGTGTCACCATATCACTGATGCCACAAAATGTCACATAAAACTGATACCGTTATTATCGTGGACAGTGTGATGTGGCACAGCTCTTGTCATGTGTTTGCTAAAGTTCTTGTTTTCAAGGCCATTCTTACTGAAGTCTTTCTGAATTCAAATACTTCTATTGTTGTTTTATTTTTAAGTCCTGATCACCAACACTGAATGAATGCAATCTCTTACCAAGAATCATGTATTCTTGTAGATGATGGAAAATCTTCTTTCTGTCATCCTTTCTCCAGATGAGGGTTACTACCAAAGTGGAAGGTTTCAATTTGAAATAGATGTCCCTGAAGCCTATAACATGGTGGTGAGTAGTCAAGTTTCTCTCCTGTGGGCTGGTTTGAAAAGCACATTTCTGTGCCCGTGGGTGTCTCCGTGTTAGCCTGCTCACCTCTTCCTTTTGTTTGTTCTTTCACTCATTTTTTCCTACCAAGTATTTATTCTGATACTCTTCTGTGTAAGTGTATTTATTCTTTGTGTTGTTTTTCTCCCTTTGCTCTATTTTTTTTTTTTCACACAATCCCTATTTACTCCGCACAAGTATATGTAGCACTTCATAATAGCTTCACAATTCCTTCTGCATAAAAAAGCAATCATAGTGTTAATGGGTAAGCAAAACCAAATACATTTCAGTTCTGCTATTATGTAAGAAGGAAAGTCCACAAAGAAAGTAACAGTAACTTGTTTAGTAATGAGTCAGAAACCCAGCTCAAAACAGCAAATGTTGTTTTGATGGGATTTTAATTAATGCAAGGTTTCTGACAGTTTTCCAAGTTGCAAGTTTAATTTCTGTTGGGTCTAAACATCAAGAAATCATTCAACATTTTTTCATCAGAATCTACAACAGTTTAAACCGTATCTGTAAGATTTTTTAGATCTTAATGTAAGGAATATAATAACAATAATAATAATGCATTTTATTTATAGGCACCTTTAAAGACCCTCAAGGTCACCTTACATTAGTGCAACCAAATAAAAACATAAGGTAAATGAAAAATAAAAAAATGTATGAAAGTATAAAAGCTAAACAAGGTAAAAAGAGACTAAGACGAAATCATTATGAAGGGTATCCCATTTTGAATAGATGGGTTTTAAGGCACGATTTAAAAGTAGAAAAAGTGCATTCCAAAGTCTCGGGGCAGAATAACTAAAGGCTCTGAGTCCCGTGGTAGTCAGACGAGCAGGTGGAACAGATGGAAGCGAAGCTGAAGAAGAGCGCAGTGTACGAGGGGGTGAGTGTGTATGGAGAAGATCAGATAAATATGGAGAGGTTATGAAGCACTTTGAAAGTAAGAAGCAGGATCTAAGAAAGATAAGATAAGATAAGATAAAACTTTATTAATCCCTCGGGTGGGTTCCTCTGGGAAATTCGGTTTCCAATAGCACAGCACCGACAGAAGTTACAGAACGTGAGCAGAATATTATATATATACACATGTATAAATACAAGGGAATTGCACATTTCAAGTATTGAAGTCTATTGCACCGTTGACTATTAACAAAAAGTATTGCACAGTGAAGTGAAGAGGCGCTACAGCTTGGTTGTTCCCCCTCCTTTGTCCTCCTGTCTCCCCTCCCTCTCCCCTCCAGAGAGGAGTTAAACAGTCTGATGGCGTGTGGGACAAAGGTGTTTTTAAGTCTGTTGGTTCTTGTCTTTGGGAGAAGCAACCTGTCACTGAACAGACTCCTCTGGTTGTTTATGGCCGTGTGCAGAGGATGCCCAGCATTGTCCATAATGTCCAGCAATTTTTTTTTAGTGTCCTTTTCTCTGCCACTGTCACCAGAGTGTCCATCTTCATGCCGACCACAGAGCCAGCCTTCCTGATCAGTTTTTCCAGCCTGGATGAGTCCTTCTTTGCTGTGCTGCTCCCCCAGCACACCACAGCATAGAAAAGTACTCCAGCAACCACTGACTGGTAAAACATCCTCAGGAGCTTCCTGCAGATGTTAAAAGACCTCAGCCTCCTGAGGAAGTACAGCCGGCTTTGGGCTTTTTTATACAGGTGCTCTGTGTTGCATGACCAGTCCAGTTTGTTGTCCACCCACAGCCCGAGGTACTTGTACTTGTTGACCACCTCCACCTCCTCTCCCTCTATCTGAACTGGCAGTGGACCTGCTCTGGACCTCCCGAAGTCCACAACCAGTTCCTTGGTCTTTGAGGTGTTGAGTTGCAGGTGGTTTGTGTGACTCCATGTGACGAAGTTCCTCACCAGACTTCTGTACTCCTCTTCCTGATTATCCCAGATACACCCCATGATGGCTGTGTCGTCTGCAAACTTCTGAATATGGCATAATTCAGAGTTATAGCAGAGGTCAGAGGTGTACAGGGTGAAGAGAAGAGGGGACAGCACAGTTCCCTGTGGTGCTCCTGTGCTGCTGACCACAGTGTCAGACATGATGTCATTCAGCCTGACGTACTGTGGTCTGTCAGTGAGGTAGTCGGAGATCCAAGCGACCAGGCAGGGGTCCACCTGCATCCTGTTCAGTTTCTCCTGGAGCAGACAGGGCCGGATGGTATTAAAGACACTGGAAAAGTCAAGAAACAGGATCCTGACCGTGCCTTTTCTCTTGTCCAGGTGTGAGTGGGCTCTGTGTAGGAGGTACAGGATGGCATCCTCCACTCCAACATCCGCCTTGTATGCGAACTGTAGTGGGTCCTGGGCATGTTGTACCTGTGGTCGGAGGAGGTTGTGGAAGAGCCGCTCTAGAGTCTTCATAAGATGTGACGTCAGTGCCACCGGTCGGAAGTCATTAAGCTCATTGGGCCGGTTCCTTTTGGGGACCGGGACAATGCAGGATGTCTTCCATAGGGCGGGCACTCTCCCCAGTCGCAGACTGAGATTGAAGACTCATTGTAGCGGCTCCCCAAGTTCAGCAGCACACGCCTTGAAACTGACATGGAGGTGAACTGGAAGCCAATGGAGCTGTTTAAGTCTAATTCTGAAAATTATACGAGCAGCTGTATTTTGAACTAACTGCAGTTTAAGAAGAGATGTATGAGGTAGACCATAGAGAGGAGAATTACCGTAATCTAAATGAGACGTGACAAGAGCATTGGCAAGTATGGCGGTACTGTTTGGAGTGAGTGAAGGACGAAGGCGGTTAATAGTATGAAGATGAAAATAAGTTTTGATTTGGTGCCTGTTAGAATAAATTCTGGGGGGTTTTGCCATTAAGCTTAAGAAAGTTGTGAGTAAACCAAACCTTGATTTTGCTTAAACAATCAGAAATGGATGTGGGTAGGAGAGTAGCTGTGGGTGTGGAAGATAAGTAGAGCTGGGTGTCGTCTGCATGGCAGTAAAATTGAGTGTTACATTTCTTGAAAATATTACCTAAGGGTAGGAGATGGATAATAAAAGGTAAAGGACCCAGGATAGAGCCTTGGGGTACACCAGAGTTAACTGGAGTAGATGGTGATCTGTGAGTGAGTAATTGAACAAACTGTGAACGGCCAGAGAGATACGAGGAAAACCAGGCGATTGTAAAGATGCAAAAGTGTTTTTTAAAAAATGCCTACATTTATTACTGGTTTGACTCCAGCAGTTAAACTGAACTATCTTTACAAATGATATGATGCACTAAATTAATCATTGTTGTATTTAAACAAGATTAGTTGTGAGTCTGCAGTCTGTGCAGGTTGGCTTTCTCCTCATGGTAGAGCAGAATAAAGTCGGAGGTTGGAGCCAGAATTAATAAACACATAAACATACTCATATATGCCAGGCAGATGCAGTTTATGGAGCAAATTAAATTTCTCAAATAAAAACTTTATACATCAGTGGTATCAACTTGAAAACTTCTACGTTGCCTCATTCTTGATTTATCACGTTGACAAACTTCCATGTCCACACTACCCGCTCGGCAGGCTGATTATAATACTCTGTCAGCCTTTTACAGCTGAGGGCTAAACACCTGTTAATCTAGGAAAAAAAACCTGCTTTTAATTTTGACATGCATCTCTGACATGAACTCAGGCTTTGTTTGGAGCTGTGTAGCTGTAAAATCTTGCTCATGGACAGTTCCTCCATGAATAATCACCAAGAAAAATAATTTCCATGAACAGTTAATCAGATCGACCTTACAACTCAAAATGTCAGCTGTTAGGGGAATAATAAATGGGTTTATTCATTATCAGACTGACACTCAGGTCTTTTTAAAACAAATTCTTTCTAATCTGAGCTGATACAAATGTTCACCTTGCTGTTGAACAAGAAGTTCTTGATTATAGGTTTTTAAATGTAACAAATAACCTGCTAATTTCAAATGGCCTAAATGTTACATTGGTGGATCTATTGATAAACTTTAACTGAAACACAATCATAATTAAATGTCAGTCATTAAAGGACAGTCAGTTGCACTGTGCTTTTCTAGTCTTACTGACCAGTTAGAGTATTACAACACAAGCAAAAAGAAGCATTTTCAATAACTGTTAGACGTGTTCCAGAAATACCCCCTCACTTTACTTTAATCCACTTCCTGTTAGATGTAAAGTATCAATACTTATTTATGCCTAAAGTCTTGCCTACAGTCTGAATGGTTGGAGCTAACAGAAAACCATTCTTCCAAAAATACATCCTTTCTTTGGTGTTTTGATGATCTTAAGAATTCTGCCTGACACTTGTGTGCTAATTAGACGTCTCCAAATTTAATAGTTGGTTGTCACAGCTAGGTACTCAAAATGTCAAGATGGGATTGAAATCAATGTAAGACTCAACTTCATGATACAGAAATAAGGAATTTGAGAAAGTAAATCCATATAATTTAATTTTCATCATGAAACCATATCACGTAGCTGCTGGCATAAAGTTTGATGATTCTACAAATATGTGCAAGGATACAGAAAAACAGTCTTTATTTCATCAGTGTACTTGGTTATTGTCAGTTTGATGTTTTCATTACAACACACAGCTTCTTGCAGACATAATTATAATTATCGCTCAAGTCACCCCAAATTATCAGACGCTGGGTAAAGTGAACAGTGTGTGTCATGCAACAGTGTTTCTTCATTTTCAAGTGTTTATGAGTGCAATCTCTTTGTAATAAGGTGTTAGTCATAAAAAGTGCAATAAGAAATGTTTCTTTTTTTGGCTGTACTTGAAAATAGGGTGTTGTGACTTGCTGGGGGCTGCTGTGTATTATTTCTTTTTTAATATATAATAAAATGGTTCCAGACAAATGGCATTCTAGGCCGTTAAGAAAAAGAAAGTAGCCATCAATTCCAGAATGGGGAAGCTTAAACACATTTAAAAAAATAAATCTGATTAGCAAAAGTTTGTTTTTGTTTTTGACACAAATAGAATCAACAACAAGAACAACAACAACGACCAGTTTAAAAATAAGAACAACTGCAGGAGAGGTTAGGAAGACCATAAGGTGTTATAAAACCACCTCCGCTATAACATTAACAGGTTAGCAGGAGGCACAGATAAGTGACATACAATAATTTACAAATACAACAAATATACACGTCATATACTATTAGAAATTAACATAGGTTTTTATTGTTTTGTTTTTTTTAAAGATTAAAATGCAGTTGGTGGTGGCTTGTTCTCATATGAAGGTCCTCTATATTTAGTGTGTTTTTTGCCCAGTTAACGTTATGCATGAGGTAGGGCTGCACGATTTTGCATAAAATGAGAATCACGATTTTTTTTGCTTAGAATTGAGATCACGATTCTCTCACGATTTTCTTTTCCAATATAAATATTTATTGCACTTATTAACTGCACATCAACTTCGTAACAGTTGAAACTGAACATAAAAACAATAAATAAAAATAAAAACAATAAATGTCTCACATTTTGTGGTTGCCGCAAAATGTTGTACTGCTTGAAATTCCGTCTCCACCGTTGCTGGACACTGCGTGTATAGAGCAGGTAGTGCAACAATAGAAAAATAGTTGCGGGACGGCACTGTGTAGCATGTTAAAAGAGACAATACTCATTTAACATGATTTCTCTGTTTTTATTTTCTGGCTGAGGGTTTTCTTTCTTGGACATTTCTCTGTGTTCGAGTCTTGTCTGTCATTTAATGAAATTTAGTCTGATTAATTACGTTGGTTTAGAGCATGTATGAAGTGATGCTCAGGTAACTTGGAAGACTAATAAGAAGCAGAAATGGACTGCTTTTAAAACATCACATAATGTTAAAATAATAAATGTGTCTCTTCCTACATTGTTGGTTTTTTTGGTTTCCAGCCTCCTAAAGTGAGATGTCTGACCAGAATATGGCATCCCAATATTACAGAGAATGGAGAAATCTGTTTGAGGTAAATTGCGTGTACCCTTCCCCATTATTACTTCTTCCTAGTGCGTGACTTTTTATCTCATGTTGTCATTTTCTATTTAGCCTAGAAATTGATGGAAAATCGAAACTGATAAATAATTTCTCTGAGCTCTCAATCTTTGAGAACATCCTCGACAATGCATGCAAATGCAAAACAAATTTGTAGTCTACAGTAAAAAAATGTGCATTAAAAAGCTCACACAAAGCGTCTTACATAAAGTGCAAGCATTTACAGTATTGCAGATTACTATAGCTGTGTATTTCTTTTTTCTACAGCTTATTGCGGGAGCACTCTATTGATGGCACAGGCTGGGCCCCCACTAGAACATTAAAGGTAAAGGTTAACTTTTTCTTCAGTAGAATTTCTTTTTCTTTGTTTTTGCGGTGTAATTGAAGTTTGGAATCATCATCAGTGTTTTATCTGTGGGCTAGGGGTTCAATTCAAGTCCTGTTACAAAGATGTGCCTCAAAGGTGTGATGAAAGGTGCAGTTTGCTGATGTCAGCAGTGCCTGCCTTACTAGAATAGGACTCCATGATGAAAAAAGCTTGGACCCTTCTTATTGCTACATCATAATATTTATGAATCTCTCCTTAGCTTTCGATACCATTGCAATATACACAATACCCAACAAACTGCCTGGATAACAGGTCAATTTTCTCCATCAGAGACCAACATGTGGTGGTCATAGTCTGCCAAGCATGTTTGTTTTGCTTTGTTCCTGCTATGAACAGAGCAAAACGACCTTCTGTCATCCATTATTAAATTACAGAAGGTTGTAATGTTGGGAGATTTTAACATTCATATTGATGATGCATCCTGTAACATGGCTGCTGACTTCATGACTATCACAGAGTCTTTTAACTTTAGGCAGCATGTTTCTGGTCCCACACATATAAAGGGTCACACATTGGATCTTGTTTTCTCCTTGGGTTTAAATATGATTGATTGATTGATTGAATCTTTATTTTGAACATGTTGAAAAAATACAACAACAAAGAATTAAAAGAGACAAATAAACAAAGCAAAACAAAAGGAAAACAAGCAACCACAACTACAAATAACTTTCATGTTCATGTCAATATAAATGACATTCATGTGGAAGATGTCCATGTGAGTTACCATAGCTGCATATGTTTTAACTTGTTGTTTTATTTGGAGCCTCCAGCTCCCAAAATAATGATTGAAAGGTGAATTTTAAACCAGAACGCTGCCAAAAGGTTCTCTGCCATGTTTGACGCTGAAATGACTTAGAATGATTTGGACTCCCTTGTCTCATCCTTTAATAATCAATGTAATTCTATTTTAGTGGCACCTCTGAAAAAAAGTACTGTGCTATGTTTGAAATCTCGTCTTTGGATAGAGACCACATGGTCTCAGAAATTAGGCAGCATATCAGCTTCTTAGACCCTTATGTAAAATCGAGCCTTAGAAACCTCGGTGTCATATTTGACAGCTCGATGTCGTTTGAGCTGCATTCTAAGCAGCTGGTCCGAAACTGTTTTTATCATTTACAGAATATTTCAAAACTCAGACTAATGGTGTCAAAGCCTGAACTTGAGATGATTATTCATGCTTTTATTTCCTCCCGTTTAGACTACTGTAACCGTCTTTTTACTTGTTTTAACAAATCAGCCTTAAATCGTCTTCAGACTGTGCAGAATGCCGCAGCACGTCTCTTAACAGGCACCAAGAGAAGATCTCATATTACTCCAGTTTTAGCCTCCCTTCACTGGTTGCCTGTAAGTTTTAGGTTTCATTTTAAAATTTTAGTTTTGCAGACTGGTGAACCTCTGCCCATCTTTTCATAAACATTCAGCATGTTTTCTGTGCTCTATTGGGAGTAAAATATGGGTTCATGAGATTCGCAAGTGATTGTTTTCTGTTTTTATTTACTTTTTACACATCGTCCCAACTTTTTTGGGAGTTGAGGTTGTATATGATTTCAAACACAAAAGACATGAGCATGACACTCCTTGACACACAGTGTCTTTCACTTCCTTAAACTAACAAAGAGGCAGAAAAAATACAGTTCAGAGCTGTGGCATTCTCTCAGGACACAATAAAGTGTTGCATTGCCGTGGAAGGTAAACTCCACAATAAAAAAACTTTTCAGCTGCATGTAAAAGAAAGCCTTGACTTTTCATGCTTCACCCTTCACTCAATTTAGATTTTTTTTTTTCTTAGCTCTTAAGAAAGAGTTACTGAAGACTCGAGCAAGGACGTCCTCCTCTAGCCCAATTCAAGATTTGACTGAAATAATGTTTGATAGAAACTATGGAGTGAAACATAATGTAGTTGTACTTTCTACGTTAAATAAGATTTCTCTGCAGAGATTCAAGACTGTATAAAAATTGCTGTCACAAACTGCACTGGTATGCTCTTGTAATTTTAGAAATATGCAAATATATGCATGTATGCATTTGAAGTACTGGGTGGGCTTTCTTCCTCCAGGGCAGGATTTCTGAGTTTAGAGGGTCATTCACTAAATCCTCTTTGAATACCCTCGAGTTTCCTGCAAAGGCGCTTGTCGGAAGTTACTGTCAGGATTTGTCTTACCCTTTATTCCTTTTTTAGGTTTTATGGTGTGTGTGTGTGTGTCAATCCAGACTAGCCGCCTTCCTTTGCTCTAATTTTTTTTTTCTTGCAGACATTGCTTTTCTTTACCTTCCTCCAAAGAAGACACATTCCTTTATTCTTGTACAATCATTTTGTACAACGACGAATAGTATGAACAATATGTCTCGCATTGTTGAAACTCTCAGGCCGGTTATGTTTTCTTTTATTGGAGAATCATCATTGCAGGTTTAGTATCCCCAGAGCATTGAATAAATGATGTTACATTATTTAGCATGGTCTCAGTCACAGTTGAAGAGATGAACATCTCGGTTAGGAGAAAAATGTATAATGGGGTCCAATGACTTTATGTGTCTGCGATCAGGTTTCTACTAAGGATTCATAAAGGGAAATTATAGAAAGCTTATAACTTGGAGTAAAATGACTATACAAAAAAAATGAATTATCTACTATTCGTCCTTGTACAAAATGATTGTACAAGAATAAAAGAATGTGTCAAATCTACTTTTAACATCTACGAAACAATGTACACTTTGGAAAAAATATCTGTGTTTTTTAGCTGCTTAAATAACTTTTATGGCAGTAAGGCACAGCATGTACAGCCCCCGAAGCCTAGTGGCCACAGCTGCTGTGATCCAAAAATGTCCAATGATGATTTGCGGACAGCAGGACATCTTTAACTCCCACAATCTTAAATGAGTCCAATGGGTCCAATATACATCTATGTCTTTGTTTTTCTTTGTAGAGTTATTACCTTGAATCTGTGAATGTCTTTCACTGAAAATAGTCTCAGCGCACAGAATGATTTCACCAACCAGATCTCTTTTTTTTTTTCCTTTATTGTAAATGCAGTTCTGCCTGAAGGCCTGGAGATCATGGTAATTCAACATTGGTTTTGTCCCTTATAAATAGGCATTTCTCTTGAATTTCTAAAACTTTAATTGTATTAGGTACCACAGTCAGTGAATTACTTGCAGTTTTAATTTTGCTTAACAATTTGAATATCTCATTCATTATTCCAGAAAGTAGTGAACACTTTTCACTCTTTACCACTTTATAAGCAGCCGTGTTACTTATGACCTGTGGTCGGTGTTAAAGAATGTTGCAGGCATTAAATTAAATTTTTTCCCCCACATTTGATACAGCATGTAGTTTTTGTATTATTTTTGAATAGATATAGAATTTAAATAATTTCCATATCACTAAGTCTGTTTTTGATTACATTTTAGATGTTGTCACAATTCGTTAAGGTTATAGATCTCACGAGTTGCTCAGTCTGTATAGGCTGTGGTTATAAGCAGTTTTTCTTGTTGTGGTTTGGTGTACAATCACAGGTGATGTAACCGACATGCACACATAGTCTTATGTTCATTTACCTTCTTCTGATTACTTCTATGGAACACACTGACTGTAAGGAAAATAAACCCCACACATCCTCCTCCAAAGCTCAAATCAATTACGTTACAGTTAGAGATGGACCGATCCGATATTAGGTATCGGTATCGGTCCGATACTGACGTAAATTACTGGATCGGATATCGGAGAGAAATAAAAAATGTAATCCGATCCATTAAATATCAAAAAACACCTCACAAAACTTGCGACACGGCGTAACTCAGCTCATAACCGTAGCACGTCGGAGCAGTGTGCTTCACGTGATAGAGCGGCTGTGTGTATTTGTAGCCTCGCTACCAATCTGGCATTTAATCTCCGAGGAAGTTATCCCAGAGAGAAGTAAAGCAAGTGTGTAAGTTCATCTCTGAATGTTTGTAAAGCGTTCCCACGTTAAGCTTAACAACCGATATATGGAGCGACTGCCTCTCCCTCTCTCTCCCTCTCCTGCTGGTACTTCAATCGTGAAACTTATTAACGATCAGCTGATCGGCTTTTCTGTTGCGAGTCCGTCTCTCTTCTTTGTTTTTGGCCCACTTTGCACCAGAAAGAGGAAACCAGCGGCTGAACAACAGCAGCACGTTTAAGCTTGATAAGCTGTTGTTAGAATTTATTTAATATTACTTTCTACACCAGGATCCTTTTCTACGTAGCTGACGTAACTGTGCAGGGGCGGATCTAGCAAAGTTTAGCCAGGGGGGCTGATAGGGCATGAACAGGGAAAAGGGGGAACAAAGACATACTTTTCTTTCTTATTCTCATTTAAAATGTCTAGCTTTTAATAAATAATTATCTGAATCTTACACCCAAAGTTTTAATCTGATGTAAAATGTATAGAAGTCCATTACTATATATAGTAACTCTTAAGTCTATATACCCTAGTAAGCTATAGTACTTTTTCCTTTGGGAAGGTACCATCTGTGCAGTCTGCAATTCTGTTGAAGAAAGATGTTGAATCTATTTAATTATTCTTGAAAAATAATTTATTTCTGTGCATTTTTTTTCACACTGCATCAAATTAAAGTTGATTCCGTCGATTAAGCATCATGAGGTGGAGGGTGGGGGGTGGTTCCCTATTTTTTTTTTTTTTAATTTATTAATTTATTTATTTTTTGCTGGGAGTTTGCAACCTTATGAGTTAGGTTGCTTAATATTTCTGCTAAGTACTCTTTAAAATACCAGAATAGGGAGGATGTAGTAGGTTTAAGTTTATTAGATTGATCAGTGTTGCTGAACTATGAAATATTTTGGGCGCAGTGTATTTTTTACATACAGGTATAACAGAATAGTTTTAGTGTTGTTGTTTATTTAAACTTGAGTATGAACTTATACAAAATGCAGCAAGATATTTAAAAAACAGTTTTATTGATTAAAAAACACACTATATCGGATTCATATCGATATCAGAAGATATCCAAATTCATGGTATCGGACATAAAAAAGTGGTATCGTGCCATCTCTAGTTACAGTCGACTTTAATCTCATGCTGCTGTTGCTGGTTGGCACTAGTTTCCAGAACACAGTGGAAATGTATAAAAAAAAAATAATAATAATAAAACAAATCCTAATCTGTGCTGATTTTAAAAAAACATTTTTATTTCTGTAATTTCTGTAAAATGAAACTTAAAATGTTGAAATCCTAAGAAATGGAGAACATTTTACTCTGAAACCTCTTTGATAAAGTACTTCAGCCACGGTTCCTCTGTCGTTTTTTTCCCCATGACTTTGATTATAAGAAGGCGCTGCACAGAAAGCAGCTTTGCATCCAATATGAGGACATAATTGTGTTTCTCTTTATCGTAATGTTAAAAAACAAGTCATGGACAAATACATTTTTGCATATGTATTCCTTACACAGTGTAATTTTTTTTTTTGAGAAGAGTATTTGAATGAATCATAACAAATGGGATTCACTAAAGTTTGTGGCAGACTTGCATTTATTATACTTTAATTCGCATCTAAGGTGGTTTTGATAGTTGCTGCTGGGACTGTTAATTTACTTTGAATGACAGGAGATGTTATTAGAATGAGTCCATAATACGTATGGCTAGATTACAGCCCTGTGGCTCCGTTCAGAACAATTAGAGGCTAGTCTCAGATAATCAGTCCTGTGGAAAAACTTAACAAAGCTTAACAAAAATGCAGCAGAAGTGTGTGTGCAAAAAATGAGTACATCCCACGATTCAACTGCTTGTAAAACCGCTTTAAGAGTAATAAGTTGAGATGATTGAGTCCTGCCACAGGGTTTCTCTCGACTTGAGGTCTGATCTTTGACTGCACCGTTGCAAGACCTCGATTCTTTTCTTTTGCAGCCATTCTGTTAGAGGGCTGCTCTGTCAGACATATTAGACTAAGTAGTAGTGCTTGTTACTGACAAAAACATAATATGAGAATAGAGAAAAATCAAGAGAATTGGGATTTTAAACAAATTTAAAAGCATATAGATATTAATATTGCTGATGTGTGATGATGTCTGTCCAAAGTTTCGTTCAGATTGGCCCAGCCGCTAAGGAGGCGAGAGGGTACATACCAAATGATTATAGTGAAATGCGTTACTGTGTAATGAATAACCCCCAACACTGCTTTGGCCTTAAACTGGCTTTAAATCTGTCCAAATTACGATTGTACTTTGCATATCCAAAGCTAAGTTGTTGCTAGACCAGCTATTATAATTAAAAATGGCAACATTTAAACAGCCTTTCACTGATTATCTGGTGGAACGATCTATGGATGACGTAAAAGGCTTCCAGTGATGCTCACAGTCATATTGTTTAAGGTTTTCTGCGGCTGTCCCTTTCTATTCCTGGCCTGTCTCTCTGTGTGACCCCAGCTCGAGTTAAAACGTGGCCTGTGTTTGTTTACCTAAAGGTAGGTGTGAGTGTGATCATATGTGTGAGAGTGGTTGACTTTGGGTTGTTGTGCGTCAGCAAAGTGTCATCAGGTTCACAAAAGTGAAAAGAAAACACAAAAAAAGGGTTGTGTCGAGTCAGTATTGTTGGTCACCGCTCTTCTGTACTTCAGCCCACACACTGCTACATGAAATATCTTTGCTGTGTGTATTTGTATATAGTCATGCCATATTCACCATTTCATTGCTTTAAGGTTTATTTCAGCAGAAATATTGTGCCTACATGTATTTATTTTCCAACCTTTTCTATGTAAGTGTTTCTAATAGGTGCTTTATAGTCAGGTCTTTTATCAGTAGTTCCAATACTGAGAATCATCTTTGTAGTTTTATGAATTTACTTCAAACAAAACTATTTGCTGACTAATCAGAAAAGCTGCCAGAGTTTCTTTTTGTTAAAGGATTAGAAAAATAGCAATGTTTGTTTCACAGTTTAAATACGATGTTTGTTTTTAAAGTGCACCATAGCTTTTAGAAAATTCTGGAAATGTTGATTGGAAAGGCGTCGTGACACTTTTCAAAGTCGTCCTTTCTCTTTTACTGACTGTTTTTTAATGTTGGAAGCCTAATCTCGTTTCTAGTAAACGAGCTTAGAATGTGTAAGAACCTGTGAATGTGCTCACACGCATGGCTCTGAGCACTGGGCTGCAGGGGTGTCCTTGCAGTAAAGTATCTAACGTAAGTCAGTGGATTGCTGTTTGCTTTTGGATTGATTGGGGTGGTAATAACATACTGTTTTTGTTTTTCTTCAGGTAATCAGTTTCCTCACATTTTTTCCTTCCTTGTTTTGCGGATGTTTTCTCTAAAGTGGTTTTTACCTATAACTTCTAGTTCACTCTGAGCTCGTGTTCACATTTCTTTTTCCTTTCTTTTTCTTTTCGCTCATACACTTTCTTCTGCTTAGAAGGGGATATCACTGGCTGCAGTGCCTTACAGCTTTAAGAAAAAATACAGCAAAGTAAAAATTATCTCTTACGTTAGACTGGCTTTAATAAAAGCTGGAAGTGATTTAGTTTTAGCTCGCCATGATTTGAAAGAGAAAACTTTTGGTTTTAATATCATGCACATTGTATAATGAGAAGACTTTGTATTTGCTTTTCTCACAAAGCATGCAGTGCACACCTTCAGAACTGTGAAAGACAAACTAGTTGTTTGTCTTTCAAAATAATCATTACTCAGAACTTCATGTAATTATGTAAATTAACAAAATATGTGCCTATGACATGAATGAAGATAACTGAAACCTCTGAAAGCATTCAATTAAATCAATGCAATCATTTAAAATGATCAGTATTGGAAGTTGTATCTAGCAAGTGAATTTCTTCTGATGTACTTGTTATAATTTCTAACTGTCTTTTTTTCTTTACTGTACTTTTGTCCTGTTGTCTTAATGGACAAGAAAGAAAGAAATGCAGCTATTGTGGGTGAAGATTACCCTTCAACCTTTTTACTGTGCATAATATTAACATGAGACTGCACTGACAAGCGTCTTTTTGCTTTTGAGGAAATTACTAGACATGTAAAAATGTGTTTATGTAACAGGTTATGTATAAAAATTAACAAACGTTATTGAAATTGTTTTCTATTTTTGACATTCTGGTCAAGGAAAATGTTTTTCTTCGTTATCAGAAGGCAGAAATCAGAATGTTTTTAAAAACATAGTGTAAATATGTACATAGTATGCATATAACGTAGTAAGTGTAGTGTGTTTGTTAATGTTCTTTAATTTGTTTTTGTCTTGTAGGATGTGGTCTGGGGATTGAACTCCTTGTTTACTGTAAGTTCTTGCTAGTTTATGACCTAACGCATGAACACACCCACGGTTTCATTGGAAAATTTCGTCATCTAAATCGGGGGAATCCAACAAAAGAGCTTCCTAAAGGCCAAACTGAATTAAATCACTTAACTGGAGAGTAAACCTTCACAAATACATTCACGCTATTGAAGCTTCTCGCTGTATGTAGGTTATGCTAATGACATTACTCTAAATTCAGCTCAAATTGAACAAGGTCCTTGTTTTTTAGCTGCTTCTGCAGCGTAGAGAAATTATCTTTCTCCTCATGATGAACGCTTTGAGGTAATGGGGAATAAAAGCAAGAAAATTGGATTACATATTACTTATCGAGATCCTGGGCCAGCTGGCTCTGGATGTCTCCTGGTTCCAGGTCTTATAAGGAAAGATAAGGACTAATTGATTATAAATTCTTTAGGAAATGAAGGAAATTGATAAGTAATCGAATTGAGGGTTAGGTTGAGGAAAAATATACAGTTATCTGAATGTCCTCTGAGAATTATGTTAAATGTTTAATTTTGTGAATCTAAACGCGAATTTTAAAAGTATGTCTGTCTTTTTTGGGGGTTTTTGGGGGGGTTTTTTATTAAATAAAAATACATTTTAAAAGGTTATTTACTGCCATAGTAAGCAGGAATTAAGGAGCTTAAAGCACTTGGAATATTTAGTTCAGTCACTTTATGTGAAGTTGAATAACTTCATCACATTTCGAGCATCTAAACAGCATCTAACGTCTTTAAACATCCGTGGTCATGCACTAAGTCCTACCACTTTATAAAGAAACAACTTCTCAGGTGTCCTTTTCTCTTCTTTTTTAGCTCAATTTTCTTTCTGTTTTTGTTTATCACAGTTGCTTGTTTCAGGGTGTCAGTACAGAAAGGAAGTAATGTGAATGCGGGCTGTATTTCCCACACCAAAGTCTACAGAATTAACACGTGTAGCTGATACCAAAACAAATGCCAGTTTTGAAGATGTGTGTGGTTTGATCCATTGAACGATCATGACCCGCTCCTTTGCCTCTTCCACAGGACCTTTTGAACTTTGATGACCCGCTGAACATTGATGCAGCAGAACATCATCTGAGAGACAAGGTGAGACATGTCGTTCAGGTCATCTGGTATAAATTCGGCACACTTGTTAATTATCTGCAGCATCCAAGATGTCCTCGTAGTCCTCATAATACTAGCCTGTGGCTATCGCTCACATATGTAAACACAGACTTTAATTTATCACATTGCCTTTTTAAAATCTTCATTATATCACTGTGTATATGAGATGGCAAAAAGCTTATTTACTGATAAGCATGACAACACATTCCAGTTTAGTTTAACAAAAATGTATGTAAGTGTGCACATAATGCACACATAATGTGAACAATGTCTCCATTCGTTTGAGATCAGCTACTACACATAACATATAATTCGTAGAGGTGTGTTATAAAAATAACAGTTGCATTGTTATATGTAGAGGTTGATAATCCCAGTACCCTGTATTGATCTACATGTATTGGAGGAGTTGGGAAACATACACGGCAATCATTGCAGTGAGGTTGTTACTGCTGCATATAAGCTATATTTAGAAACAAAATTTCAGCTGCTGTAGGTTTCAGAGGTGCTCTGTGCACACCGCTTGCTTTTGTAGGTGGATTATGTGATAACTTGGTGTGCTTTAATCTGGTACGGTGGGCTGAAGACAAAGAGCACACTGCAACCTTTTTGAGCAGACAGTGATGTTATGACTCCAGAACTGTCTGTACAGAACAGGTGCATATGGTGTTTTTGAGCAAGACCACTGAATACACTGCCTCTGAAGCACGCTCTGCCATTTGTAAGTCAAATGAGACATCCATCAAACTAGATGTCTGGGTTTATATATGCTTCACTACCCTGATGATTTGTATGGTAATTATGTATTCTGACTATAACTTTAGTATATTTAGTCAAGCTTATATTGGTAAGTGCCAGGGATTTACTGGGCTTTTTGCATATTGGGTAATAATAGGCTTTGAGCTATCATGAGAACAGTGGAATCCCAATAGAGAAAAAAATTAATATACACACACAAGATCCCTGAAAAAATATATGTTTACCCTGGCTCATTAATCTTTAAATTATTATTCCCTCTGCGTCGCCTTACTTCCCTTCCATCTATGTTTAACTTGACCATCGGTTACTGCAATTTAGTGTCAAAACTGTTAAAACTGATCATTTGAGTATTTTGATCACATAAGTTTAATTTATAGATTTCTGGCCAACATCTGCAGGGAGCCTGCTGACTGTAATAATTATGAGCCTCAGTAGGGACAAGCTGAAAGCATTTTGAAGTACATCACTGACCTTCTGCCCTCTGTACGTACAATTTCCCGTGTTCACTGGAGTGTATCCAACAGTGTGTGATAATGGTTGCCATGTGAGCCCCCATTAGATATGCAGGTTTGACTGTGCCTGGGGTTTTAGAAAGGCTGAGGGTTTAAAAAGTGTTTGTGGCAGAAGTTGCAGCTGTTAGGATGTTGCATGTATATTTACATGCAAATTGTTCATTTATCAACTACTGTGTTTTGTCAAGCATCCACTGGATCTTTATTAACCGACTAAATAGGTGGAAACAAACGCCTGTAAACCATGTACATTTACTGGTTCACTGTAGCCTTCTTCCTTTGTCTCTTAGATATTTGTCATGCAAACAGGAAGTTAACACGATGTAGCTGATGAATTCGTTCAATATACCCGCCTAAAAATATTACATGTTCTGCTGTCTTAATGGCTGCAGAGTTCCAGACCTCCTCTGGCATTAACAGCAGCACAAAATCTGTGCACCAGGAGCGTCATGGGATAGGCTTGCATGGCTTAGCAGCTCCTGTAGGGATACATGTTTACATACTATATGTCATTCTTTTCAGAATGTATTTTTGTGACCTGGGCAATGACCTTTTAAAAGTTTAATCATAAGTTATTAAAAATTCATTCCTGGTTACAAAGGTAAAGTTTAATAAGAATGATATTTTCTTGCACTCTGCAATATTCTCATATATTAATCATATATTTTGCAGTATAATTTAATGCACTTGGTCATTAGGCCGTGGGAACACATTTCCACACAGTCTAGCCAGCTTGTGATGGGTCAGTAAATCTACTACTGGAAATGCACTTTTTATTTTTCCCCAACCAGTTGACCACACGTGACACTTAAACATTTAGGTGGCAGTTTAATTGGTGGCAGTGAATGCAGTGCAGAATCTCTACATGAAGGTTTCTTGTAGTTAATGTAGTTGATGTACTGCTGTCTCAACAACCGCATCCTGTGGGGCACAGACAGAATAGCAGAAGCACATACGTGTGGCTGCGGCTACTTCATTCATTGGTGTTCACGCACAGCAATGAATGAAGTATGGTAATTACACTGACAGAAAACCCTGTGAGCTCACCCCCAACCGTTCCTCCCTGAGCCTGGTTCTGCTGGAGGATTTTCCTGTTAAAAGGGAGTTTTTCCTTCCCACTGTCGCCAAGTGCTTGCTGATAGGGGTGTCCGTCTGTTGGGGTTTTCTGTGTTCTTTAGAAACTTGACCTTACAAAATGAAGCACTTTGAGGTGACTTGTTATCCAGTGCTTTATGAATAAACAAATAAACAAAATTTATTTGAAATTAAATTGAAAATAGAGTTCTACTGCCCCAGTCTGTTATTTAGCCCCTTTTCTGTTTCCATGATTTGTAGCTATGTCAGACTATTTGAACGGCTGTATAATGTGGCTTTGGAAAAAACAGTGATTTGACTAAACTTTGACTGATTACACACATTTACACTGAAACAGACTGTTGGACGTTGAACTACAGATATATAATCAGATCAGTAGTGAAACTAAAGGCAGTTTGAATCGATAAGACTGACCAAAAGGCAGAATTTGTTTTTGTAGTGTATCCATTTAATGTTTTCAGTTATAGTTCTGAGTTAACAAAGTTACTAATTTGATACATTAATGATAAAAATCTCTCATTTTCAAATGTGTTTCAGTAAGTTTTAGTGGTGCTTTACCGCCTGTTGTGGCTTTTCAGAGTCACAACATCTGAAAAGTCATCCAACCGTGACCCACTCCCACTGAGTCAAAGCCCGCTGTAATCAACTTCAGCAGCGAGTGGATAGAGATGTGGGAGTGCGAGTGTCAGTACACAAACATGCTTGTGAATGTGGATGCGTGTGCTACTTTGTGTTGAGGCATTTGAAGTGGGGCTCCTCCTGTGGCTGCTCTCTGAATACATTAGCTGGTTAAAGTGGCTAAAAGGAAGCATCCTCATGAGCAATGCAGTACGAGTGTGTGTAAATCTGTGTGTGTGTGCGTTGTTGGTTATAATGGTGTTGTGCTATTATTAGTTGTGAGTGGGTTTTTGTCTGTGTAGACACCGGTACAACAAACAGTTCAGAGATAACTCTATATAGGACAGTGAGATTGTGTTAACATGTCCACTTCTTTAAAAATTATATTTATATATATTTTAAAAATTTTCTTTTATATAACTATTTATTTGTAGTAGGTGATCAAAGCGTGGTAGAGTAGCTGACACTGAAGAAAGACATGTTAACATGGAGATCATCCTATGACAGATGTTCAGGGATCGCTGCCCAGAACAAAAAAATTGTATTTCTCTGTATGAATCTCTCGGTGCTTTATGAAGGAAGTGGATTAATAACGAGCTCTGCAATGCACACAGTCTCTGACATTTGAAGTCTTCAGTAAAGACTTTATCTATAAATACTAATTAGCTCCTTCCAGTGTAAAGAAGTGTGTGAAAGATTAGACTGGCTGTCATCTTCCTGAGATCTGTGTTTCAAACCAAGAACAGGATGATTTTGTTGTCAGTTACCTGTTTTTCTTGATATGTAAACATTTGCTGTGCCCTAGTTACATAATACATGCTGACACAAAGTAGGTTTGCATGTGAAGAAAAAAGTAAATGTTGAATGGTGGAAAACTTGAGGAAGGCCTATGGGGTTGGGTTGCATTAGATGATGCACCAACTATATTAGTTAGTTGAAGAATATTTTGTACAGTACTAAATCTGTTAGCAAACTGAAAAGCATACAGGTCCACAAGTGTCTGGACAATGACACTTCTTGTTTTTTTAGCTCTGTATACCACCGCGCTGCATTCTAAATAAAGCCATCACCTTGTAAGAGCGTAATGTCACTTGTAATGGAAATTGTCTATTTTGTTTGAGTGTTTTTTATATTTATATGCTTATATTTTCAGAATTGTAAAACCTTACTGTGGATGTAAGAGCCAAATTGTGTGGATATTTTGCATCCACTTCATTGTGTGATATTTTAGTCGATTGTATTTGATGGTTTGGGCCCCAGGAAGACTAGCAACCACTGTTGTGGAAGCTAATGGGGTTCCTTATAAATAAACAAATAAACCTTGTGATTGAAATGCAAATCTTCAGTTTTAAATCAAGGGTTTTAACAAGTTTTTAGGAATTACAATTTTAATTATAAAATATCAGTCAAAGATCCAGGAATCAAAATCAACATGTTACATAAAAGTTATAAATTAAACTTTTGATAAAGTATTTGATTCACAGGCAAAACATGGCTTAGTACTTGTTGGAGAAATCCTTGTGAGCAGAGCAATAAGACAATTTGTTTAAGTTTGCACCTACAAGAAAGAGAAGTTGGATTTTATCTCATTTCTTTTTACTGAAACGCTTTAATTCAATAGAAGAAATATAAAAACATCACATTGTTTAATAATTGCATCTTACTTATTCAGTGTATTTTTTTCAACAGCAATGATGGAAATATCACACAGTGTGAACAGTGTACATTGGCTCTTACCATTAACACGCTCCCTGGGAGTGCGAACATGCATCTATCATAAAATAGCAAATGTTGTTAAAATATCAACAACCTGAACCGTGAGCAGAAGGCTCACAGGATTGCAGCACGTATACTTCAGTGGATATGAAATACAAATTGGAGCTTGTGTATTTGGGATACATGGTAGACTCTCTGTCCCAGTCCTAAAGCGCACAGAGTGGCGCAGTGACCTTATACCAGTCAGCCCTTGGAGGGTTCAGAGTTCATGCATACAATGCTAAATGTTCTGCATCTTCATTTATTGTTACTGACCAATTAAAGAGACTAACTCTCTCTAACTCTCCCAGATGCTCACTCTTGGGTCTCTCGAGTGGCTTTGCTTCTTCAGTCAATAGTCAGACGTGTCAAGTACAGACACACACTCTCTCACCTTTTGCTGCATCTCGATCGGGCTTCTCTTCTCCTCATCAGCTTTCTGTCCATGAATGACCCACAGGGTCTCGTTAAAGCACAAAAGGAGACCACGTATCAAGGTTGTTTATTCTTGAGTCTCTCTTAAAAGAAGCAGTGTTCACTTCTTGTTTATAAAATACTAACATTTTTCTACTTTGTAACCCACTAAATGTACTGAATTATCGGTACCATCCCAGCAGGCTTGAGCAGATGTTATTGCCCCTGTATCTAATGTGTAATAAGGTATTCCCTAAATTTGTCAAAGCGTACCACAGAAACAGTAAAAAGATAAAATAGCTGTCTCAACATATAAAGAACTGAATGACTGATGGATTTAGCTTGCGAGTGAGTTCCATGTATAGACACGATTTCTCACTGTCTTTCAGTCCACAGTACAGGAAGTTGGGGATATGAGTGCATGTGGGAGTGTGTGGTGTAGAACAGGATCCCAAAATAATACCCCAACAATTTCTATAACAGTGAACAGTCCACTCATTTTGTGCCATCGACGTACACAACAGACGAGGTTTACTGGGGGGGGTTTAATGTCCAGTCCCAAAGTCTTACAGGGGAGACTGTCCTTTGGATTCACACTGTAGGCTCTGACACGGGTTAACAAGCACACTGTCAGAGCCTTCAGCAGCTCCAGTCACCTTATTATGTTGTGTACCTGTTCTGTCAGTTTAGTGTCAGAGCTCTGCAGTGGCAGCCAGGCAGTGAACGACAACAGCATCAGACTGCTCTCTGCTGCTGTCTGTGTTTAGTCAGACCAGGTGCTGACTTAACAAGCATGTGATGTAAAGTGGTCTATTAAGGTCTTTAACTCGATCTGTTGTCATCTAAAAAGACGGTGCGTCCACAGTGGCCAGACAAAGCGTAGGGCCTGCCTGTAGACACTGAGCTGCGGCTGAAGTGGAAGCAAAGAATGTTTGTGCAAATAATCAGAAAACAGTCACTGGAAAGTAAAGTGAAGCACAGCTTGGCTCTAAATTTTAAAGTCAAAGCAGCAGTTGTATAACGAGCAGTGTGGCCTTTCTTAAGGTGAAAAAGCCGAGGGAATCCAGAGTGGTGACGAGTTCAGTGCTGCATGAGCCACGATGTCATCCATCGTGAGCGGCCAGAGCCTCCACCTCCTCCTTTCAGACTGTAGCAGAGTTGCTTTTGCATAGCAACACCTCCAGTATAGGTTTTTCAAACAAAAGGCTGTGGCATCAGTATAGCACTCCATGCACTCAATTAATGCAGAGCTATTCACCCGCTGCAGTGCTAATTAAGTTTCAGCTGAGCTGAGTAGGTGCAGAGAGAGAGAGGGGGATACCTGGGAGTTTATTTCACACTTCCAGGTTATACCAGCGAGATATCAAATCACATTTATATGCAGCAAAGAATGATCGAGGGTACTGAAATCCTTGATTAGTGCACACAAGTGGATTCACTACAGAAGCTTAGAGCATGATTTTAACACGTGCCTGGTTCTTCATTCTGCTTTTCTTCCTTCTTTGCAGTTTTTTTTAACCTATTTTTTACATGTTTAAAAAGACGACTGGGAACAGTTGGCTAATTCGATGCATGTCATCTCTGTTTGCTGTCCTTTCTTTACTTTTCTCTTTTCACATCGCTCTTCACTTTGACATATTTTTCCTTCATAGTCTGCTTACCTGATATATCCTGAGGCTCTCAGTTGCTCAGTTTTTATATGTTAGCAGATTTTAAACCGACCATTTGAACCCACGGGGTTTAATTTACATTCCCCTCCCACTGATGGTGGTACATATTTTGAGTACCTGTGCAGATCACTGGAGGAACAGAGTTAATTGCTTTCTCTAGGTGAAACAGAGCCAAGAAAAGTAAGCTCCGGTCCAACAAAGTTTTTAATCGACTGCAGAGTTCACTTGTAATATTAAATCTAATGAATCTCAGAGTCATTTGCAGTCCAGCCAATTTTCTGCTGTAAGAGAAAAATCGAGAACAAAGGAAGAGAAACGTATATGGTCAAAGTATGTAAATGTACCCATACCATTTTTGTGAGTCGTCTTTAATAGAGTTGTTGCTCTTATCCTGTTTCTCATATTTGTGTGATAGCTTAATTAAGATTTTTTTTGTTTTCTTATTCTTCCACTGAGAAACTTCCTAATCTGTGTTGACATCTTAATTGGACCCAGTTGACAAAGAGTTTGTAATTTATAATCTGTGTGCACTCTGTCTGTGTTTACTTCCACAGTTAATGTGTAATTTTGTCACCACATATCTGCCTTTTTTTAATCCCCTCTGTGATGTCACGTCACCTGCCAAATGAGGAAGAAGAGCCACTAAGTGTCATGGGCAGGTTTTTATCATAACAGAAGAAGTCAGAGAGAACTGTGAGCGTAACATTTTCAGCCTTTAGTGAATTCTGTCGGCGGTTCTTGGATAGATTGACATACTAATGTCTATACATGCGTCACTGGCCACTTCATTAAGTATACCTTACAGTACAGAGTTTGCCCCATCCTTTTTCCTTCAGAACTGTCTGAATTCTTTGTGGTACAGATTTCCAGCAAGATGCTGGAAACATTCCTCTGAGATTTTGAGATGATACTGACACAGTGACGTCACACAGCTGCTGTTAGCTGCTCATCACTGATGCAAACCTTCTATTCCACCACATCCCAAAGGTGCGCTATTAGATCTGCTGATTGCGGAGGTCACAATGAACTCACGATGAGCTTTGTCCTGAAAGATGGGTACACTGAGGTCATAAAGGGATGGACGTGGTCAGTAACAACACTCGGTACCAGCTGGCCAGCGTTTAAACACCACAGCCCACCTAAGGGGCCTAAAGTGTGTACCGTGGTCCCTCGTTTATCGCTGGAGTTACGTTCTAAAAATAACCCGCAATAGGTGAAATCCGCGAAGTAACCAGCTTTATTTTTTACAGTTATTATAGATGTTTTAAGGCTGTAAAACCCCTCACTACACACTTTATACACTTTTCTCAGACAGGCATGAACATTTTCACACTTTTCTCTCAAAGTTCAAACCTTTGTAGAAAAA
This sequence comes from Oreochromis aureus, assembly GCF_013358895.1. Taxonomy (NCBI): domain Eukaryota; kingdom Metazoa; phylum Chordata; class Actinopteri; order Cichliformes; family Cichlidae; genus Oreochromis; species Oreochromis aureus. Next base: position 3,489,827 of record NC_052957.1, on the reverse strand, counting down.
TAAGTCCAGTATTATAGAATGAAACCAAAGCTCAAACCCTGTTTTCAGGTTCAGAACATGGGAATAGAGCAGCTGCCAGAGAACTCAACATTAATGAATCAATGATACGGAAGTAGAGGAAGCAAGAAGAATGAGTTGAGTAAAGTTTGATTCATCTGACTGTTTTGTTTCGCTTAATGCGCCTTATAATCTGACAAATACGGTAACTTCTGCCTTCCTTTAGCAGGTCCAGAAGTCCAACTTTTTGTGACAGTGCAAAATGTTTCATCAACATTGTTGTTTTTGTTGGGGAGAAAACGTACATACAGTACAGCACTTCAGAGTCACGCTGCTAGTGACTGAAGATTTATGTAAATTTGACAAGCTGAACGCATTCTGTACAGTACAGGAGACACGGCACGGAGGAGATTGACTATGGTCTACAGTCGATCAGGACGCAGAACACAATGCACTGTTTAAAATTTAAAAAAAAAAAAAAAAACTATGCAAAATTGCAGACAAAAATCCAGCGAAACAGTGAGGCTGCGAAAGGTGAACTGCATTATATCGAGGGACCACTGTAAATAAAATATCCCCCACAGGATTTCACCTCTACTGCCAGCCCCAACAGTTCAAGTGAAACAGAATAGATCAATGCTTTAATGTTATTTACACCAAATGCTGGCCCCATCATCCAAGCTCCTGTTCTTAGCTGACCAGTGAGGTCTTCTGCTGTTGTGGCCCATCTGCTTCAAGGTTTGGCATCCTGTACAGTCGGACCTGCTCTTAAACACCACAGCCTGTCCGAGTGCTGTTACTGACCATGTCCATCCCTTTATGACCTCAGTGTACCCATCTTTCAGGACAAAGCTCATCGTGAGTTCATTGTGACCTCCACTCATCAGGTTGTACACCTTAGTTGTAATGAGTATTACTTTGAGTTACTCTTGCCTTCATATTAGCCTGAAGCAGTCCAGCTCTTCTCCTCTGGTCTCTACCAGTAAACAGCCGCAAACTGGATATTTTCCCTTGTTCAGACCATTCTCTGTAAACACCAGTGATGGCTGTGTGGGAAAATCCCAGCAGGTCAGGAGTTTCTGGAATACTCAGATCAGCCCATTTGGCATCAACAACCATGTCACCTTCAACATCATGTGAATCACTTTTCTTCTGCTCTTTGGTTTGAACCTCAGCAGGCCGTCTTGACCGTGTCTACATGCGTCAGTGTGCTGAATTAGTGCCATGGGACTGGCTGATTAAATAATTGTGTTAACAAGTAGTTGATTAGGTATACTTAATGAAGCCTGGATCAAGCTGTTCAAATTTAATAAATGGAAAAGAAAAAGTTGTTTATAATTATTGTGCAGTAATTCTTCAAGTTACACCTTTGTAATGGCAGCTTTGAAATATATTTGGCCCATTCCAATTTCCTCTTGGCTCAGTGTGTTTTGCCGGTTCCAGTTTTCTTTCTAATAACTGTAACTCATTTAAAGTCCAAGAAAATGTCAACGTTTCATGCAAAATAATACATGAAACAGACACGTTTCGGATGTTCACCAGTCGAGGGTGATTCTGATCCCTGGCTGATTGATTTGTGCATCTCTAGTTGTATCTCTTCAGTTTCACCATTTTTACTGTAGTCTTGTCCATTCTCAGCAGCTCTCTTTGCTTTTTTTAAGCTGGGATCACAAGCCAAGCAGTGTGACTGGCTGAGTATGTTAGTCAGTACGGTCTGATCTATATATATCTATATAATAAACAGAAATAGTAGGTTCACTTAGAAACAAGCAGTTTGGGTACCCAGACTCCAGCACACTGTGCTCATTCCTCTTCTTGCATTCATTAAAGTCTTAAGGGAGTAATCTCTCAACAGAGAATAGCTGATCCATCATCCCTCCATGGACCAATTCTCAGACCGCTGTCATCAATTCTTTTATGGTTGCTGGCAACTTTTCAGCATTTATGCGTGTCTCCCCCGTTTGTGCACAGACTGTCTCTGTCTCTTTCCCCTTCACCCTTTATTTTCTCATGCTCTCCATTTCTTGTTCGTACCCCAGCAACCTCAGAGAAATGTGTGCGTAACCAACAGACCGCTCGACCTGACGCATAAATCGGAGCGTTGTTGTCAATGCAAGGCACATTTATGTGAAAGAGGGGGACTCGGTGACAAGGGCAGGACCCTGTGGTGGTGGATGGGTTTAAAAAAAAAAGCAGAGGCAAATGACTTAAGAAGTGGGTCGATAGACGAGGCTGCTTAGGAACCATGGGTGCACAAGTATTAATCTAGTCACAAATAAGCTAGCTAAATATTTATAGCAAAACAAAATGACCAGATGAAAGCAGACATGGATTAAATCCATCTGTGCTGAGTGATTTTTGTGCTGTTCTTTGGGAAAAAGATCATTTACTCAAAATACATTCAGCAGAAGACCATGTGAGCGTGTAGCACATAGTTTAAATAAACAGAGTAGGGTTAACCTGCTATTTAGGGCCTAAGCAAAGTCAGATTAAACTCTTTTTGGGGGGGGGCCTAACTTCTACCCCACATCCGCATACTTGGGAAATGCTAGCAATCTGTGCACAGAGTCATACCTGCATCATCATTAATACTAGTAAAGAATGTCCCCTGTTTTGTTGTTATATGTGAGCAGCGCCCTCAGTTACAGCACTTTCTATGATTTATAATGTGTGTAGCTAACAGAAGAGTTTTGCTTGGCCTTGCATTTTCTTGTGTAGACCAAATAAAGGAAACCTTTTCACAACAGAGCAAAGCTGCTGCAGCTCAAATTAATAGCCTGTAGCCTCAAAGTGTGTGTGTGTGTGTGTGTGTGTGTGTGTGTGTGTGTGTGTGTGTGTGTGTGTGTGTGTGTTTGTACGTGTGTGTGTACATCTTGTAATGTCTTTGGACTGTCACAAAGTGCTTGCTGAAAGATTTTTCTCTGTAATATTATAAGGTTTTTACTCTACAATGTAAAAGAAGTATAAGCTATTTGAATAAAATTAAATTGAAACAATGTTTAAAGGAATAATGGGAGAAAAAAGAAGTTAAAATAAAAAGGATGTTGGCAAGAAAAGTCAAACTGTTGTAAAGGATGGAAAACTTAAACAGTGACTAAAACTAGCGGGTGGCAGAGGAGGAGAGAAAAAACCAGAGGATGGACAGTAGAGGTCACACACAGCTTGGTTGGACCAGATGCCACCAGGAGATATGAGTCGAAGGAGCGACAGAGGGGAGTTTATAGGATTCGTGCATGGTGGGTGGGGGCGGAATGATGTCAAGCATAACCTGAAGGGGCATGATCGAGTAAAGGGGGGAAAAAAACATGGTAAGGAAAGAAGAAGGCACAAAGGACCAGAAGGAATATGGGCAAGGAATGTCAACTCGAAACAGACGTCATTATTATCAAGATGTGAAGCGCTCCACGTCTCGGGCACATGAGAAAAATGTGAAACCTAGTTTTTAAAGAAGCATTTCATTTTTAAACAAGCAGACGTAAGAATATAAACGTTTTTCTTTTTGTTTGGGGGTTTTGTGCTTGTCAATTTTACGTACATTTACTTGCAGTGTAACATCTGCATAGGACTGATACTGTGCATAATACATAGTTACAAGAGATGTAATATTTGATGAAATTAATATTGTAGTTTTGTAACAGAGACTGTTATTTATCTTTTTGTTGTTGCTTGTTTAACCGTGTTTATGCATCATACTGTACTCCTATCTATGTTGCATTTATAGGATAACATTACTGTACAACAAGAAATTAATTGCATCTGCCAAAAGTCATTTGCATGTTTTCAGTGTAGTAAAATTCAGATTGAATGACACTTGATTTTTGTGGCGGCACATGTGTGCAGTGTCCCCTCAGATTAGCCTAGTCCTATGTCCAAAACTAGCATAGCGACCTAAAAAGTTGCATTAAAATATCTTCAGTTAGATCTGTGTTTATGTGCTTTTTAGCCATTTTTGGTTTTAAATGGGGAAAAAGCAACACAGCAACATTGTTACTTCTAGTTTTCCCATCTAACTCGTTTCTTCTCCTTACCTTCTCTGTCCTTAGGAGGACTTTCGGAATAAGGTTCAAGATTACATCAAGCATTACGCCAGATGATAGAAGCATTGGTGATCCCCTGCAGCCTGCACCAACTAACCAAACTGCTCTACCTTGCCTCTGCTTCTCTTGGCCAACTCCCCTCCCACATGTGTGAATCAGCAGCTGACTCTTTGACTCGTACCACTCCCCTTCCTCTCGACACCACAGCTCTGGCAACGCCCCGCCTCTTCTGTTCACCCAGTTGCAATAAACTTCACATCGCAGGAATGAAATTAAAAAAAAAAAAAAAAATGGTCACACGTTTAAGAGAGGACTTGCATACACGAGAAAATAACGCTTTAGTTAATCGGTCAAGTGTTACAGTGACCACACTGTCTGTCTGTTGTGGCAAGACACACGAATGACGTCACGCCGCTGACGAGCCCGTCACAAACGAGCCGCGTGGCGATCGAATTGGATGTGATGTTTAACTGAAGAAGACAACAAGTCACGCTTGGCTATTTTTAAATTTGATGACTCAAGAGAAAGATTATCTGTTACTGTCGGTTCTCTGTTCCAGTGCCTGCCATGTTTGTGTCGCTAAAGCGAAAATGCATGTGAGTTCACAAACATGCACACACACACACACACACACAGTCACACCATGCAGTAAAAGGTGAGCACATGAAAAACACACATTGGTTGAAAGTTGGAAAGCCTGCAGCCCCCAGCCCCATTAGACAGCATGTGAATGACCACACTGACCCATTTTGTTGTCATTCTCTCTGCATGTGTACACACACGCGTGCACACACACATGCACGCAGACACAGCTGTGTGTTTTCAGTTCCAGTGACATAAAATACTGCCACAAAAACAGCCAAATGCACTGTTCAGTTTTCAGCTTCATCTCTTGTCTCTGCACCACTGCCCCCTTCACTTCTTTGTCTTTTTTACTTCATCCGTCTCTACACACACACACACACACACACACACACACACACACACACACACACACACACACAGAGCACAGGTGAGCGCACATGTGAACGCACATGTGAACTTCTGTGTTGCAGATGGAGAGGTTAAAATGGTACAGTCAAAACCTCTGGCACGCTGGCTCTTCATGTAAGCGAAACAACGACTGGTTTTAAAGGAATGATGACGTAAGCCTGAGTCTGTTAACAGCACTAAGCAACAAAGTGCTAAACACGGTAAAGAACCTGGCAACAGAAAAGTTGGAGGAAATCTTAAACACGACTCCAAATGAACTCCTGGATGTACGTAAGCAACACTTAAAATGACTCAAGTTCGTTCTTCGTCACCATCCACATGCCCTGCAGCTCTGAACCTTTCCAAAGATTATTGAGAGACGTGCAGCCACCTTTCAATGATCTTTAAAGTGAGCTGAGAGAAGCACAGGTGACTGTCAGGTGAATTCACAGCAAGCACTCCCTCCTGCCTGCTCTGGTAGCTGCAGAGTGTATCGTAGCCCCCCCCACCCCCCCGCCGTGTGCTGCGTGTCCCCATCCCACCAGACAGTCCTGACATTCTCCAGAGTTCATGTGTGAAAATGTCTCCAGTGAAGATCAGAAGATCAGTAGGTGCGAAAACAGCCTTACAACTTTTAAACTCAGTCAGTTTTATTTTATAGTCGCTGTTCAATGCTGAGCCAAACCGATAATTGAGGTTTTTGACTGATCTGCACAAACCCCCTCGTTCTGCTCCCTGAGGGAGATTTCCGAGCTGACAGTGTCTTTCTAAAAACGACACTATTCCAGTCTCTCCTCCTCTGTAAGCGGACTGTATGATTTCACTATCTGAATGTGTGTGAAGAAAACAATAGCAGAGGTTCATAAAGACTACTCTGTAAATGATATCTGCATACAGACGTGCAGAGTCTGCTGTTATTGCTTGTAGTCAGAGTTGATCTGATTGGTGAGCAGGCTGTAGTTGCAGGCAGGTGTAAACCATAACTGGCCAAAAGAATATGAACCCTTGGCCCAAATATATCTCCACTGGGTACATCAGAAGCCCAGAAGAGTTGGATGCTGGTTCAAGCAGCTGCATCAGCAGGCGGGTTTCCAGATTGCATGAAAACAGATGGCAAGATGGTGAGTAATCTGACATGCTAGCAGGATTACTAGCTAACCAGCTAGCTAATGTGAGTGGCTTTAGATCTGTTAGACGGCAGGAAGGCGTCGTTCTGGCCATCCATGAAATCTATCAAAGTGCAGTACTTAACAAAGCTATTAGAACAACTGTCATAAAAACAGAAATCACAAATATTTGAGAATTCTGTCAAAAATGTGTTTTTTTTCTTTGCAAAAACAAACTGATTTTACATTTTATCCCTGAATTTGAGCCGCAGCACGGGACTTCTCTGAGAAGTAACCTTCAACGGCAAAAATGTAATTTGTAATTTGGCATCTTAATAAAAAAAATAATAATTGTGATTTTCTTTTTTTCAGCATTTTTGTGAAACAGGAAATTAAAATTTCAGGGATCATAATAATTGTATTTTACCATTTAAAAATCTAATTTTGATTAAAGATCTTGTGCGTACTGCACGATTAAGCATTACAGAAACTAATACTTTTAATTTAGAGCAGCAGTGGCGTAAACCTTACCCTGGGTCGGGGTCTAATAAATGTGTGGAGCTCTGCAGGCGTGGTCACAGTCAAAACTGGGAAAAGTGAGGAGGAAAAAAAAACTGCACAGATTTGGTGGGAAACGCTCTTGAGGCAGTTGGCATGTTTGACACTGGATTAAATTGCTACCTCGAGTGCTAGTTAACTAGTTAAACTGTATTGGCGCCTCTCGGTTGACTAGAGCAGATTATGCTTTGTGGGATGGCCGCTAGGAATTCTGGACTAACCAGATAATGTCTCCATGAACCTCTGCTGCTGTGGGTTTTGGCTAGTGATTGTGTTTTTATGTGTCAGAGTGCATATGTCTGTGAGTGGCTGTTGCCCGGCCTTGGCTATCGCTGTGCCTCCGGTTTGAGTCTGCAAGCATCGCCTGTTTTCACCCGTTCAGCTTTGTTTTCACGTCTGCATGAGGAAAAAGTCTCTGTGCGAGTGATGCAGTTTACCGAGGATGTAGAAATGTAGAGGCAGAAGATTGAATTTTTGTGTAGGAAGTGTGCGTGTAAGATTAACAAAAATGACAGTTTGTGCTTCTGGTGTGTGTGTGTGTGTGTGTGTGTGTGTGTGTGTGTGTGTGTGTGTGTGTGTGTGGGCAGTTACAGTGTGATTTGTGGAGACGATGTGACTTGTTAGCATGCTCTGGTTTCCTCTTTCCCTTCTTTTATAAAATCTGGATTCATCAGCTCAGATCATTTTTATTTTCTTAACAAACAGAACAACACAAACACCTGACTGCCAAAATAAAAGACCCAGGAGTTTAAAAAAAAGTGAAAGCAGTCCCAAATCTGGCTACCTTACGCTTCTGTCCTTAAAGTTCATTAATTGGCAACAAATTGTCACAGTAGTTTTTGCCTCAGCCCAACACTCAGTGCTTTTTCTTGGCCTTAATAAAACTTTTGCTTGCTGTTGGAGATCTTGTTATCGGTGTCCTTTAGTTTGGCAGTTTGTGGTGTTGGAGGTAATTTTGGGTTGTTTCCTCCTCTTTTTCGGATGTTTCTCTGGAAATGTCTTTGCTTCAGTTTAACTCCAGGGCCAGAGGAACGAGATTAACAATCTGTTCTTCTTCAGATCCTCGACGTTTTCTTTCTCAGATTGTATATCCATTTTTTTAAGGTATATTAAAGAGTATATAAATGAAACTAACGTGTCTTGTTTCTTGTGTTGATCGAGCGTTCGGTGACGTGTGCTGTGTCTGTGTCACTTCACGAAGAATAATTATTTTAACTGCTGCCGCGCTGCTGTCTCCAACCATTGACTGTGACACTAGTTAAGTGGCTGCTTGAGGCTGACCATTAACAAAGTAATTATATGTGTACATAATTGCTTCTGTGTACCGCCCATTCTGTGGTTGTAGTTCTGTTATCAGGCTAACCCAAACTGAGCATGTCTGGAAATAAAGGAAGCTCTAAGGTGAGATAAAACCTGCGAGTGGGTATCACAGGTATCGCAAGTGATTCTTCACTTTACAAATATGCAATTTGAAGGGAAAAAAAAGCATTGAAAGGTCCTTTAAATAAAAATGTGGAGTAAATGAATAAAAGGAGTAACAAAATTTTTTGAGTGTTTACAAAAAATATTAAATGTATTTGTGTTTGCTGCTTTTTTCCTTCTGTACATTTGCTTCTTACACATTTGTGCATACATGCACATGAAGTGTACCTTCAGCACACAACCGTCAGCCTTTCAAAGCTTTGACTTGGGTGGAAAAGGGAGGCAGACAGTGCTGACGTCTGTCAGTCATCCCCACAGCCTGTCATTACGCCGGGTTTTGGAGGATGCACAGTCGCACTGTTCCCATGCCCTGTGGCTATGCAGCCTCGTGGATTTCCTGTGTGTGCAGTGACAGCTGACAGCCTCAACCAAATAATGAGAAGGCTGAGTGCTATAAATCATATTTCTCCAGTTCCTTGGGTATTCCAGGCCCCGCTCACCTACAGTGACTGTTCAGCCTGGATATAATCTAACCAATAGAGTCCTCTCCAACCACGCTCAATTATCTTTAAGCAGATGTTTCCATATCCTTAAATAGCCGACTGTAAATGATTAAATACTAAATAAATAATGCAAAAAAAAATTAATGGGGAACTTGAAACCATGTGGACTCCACCATGTGGAGATTAATGGGCTCCAGTGATTGGTTGGTCTGATTCCTATTCAAATCACACTCACTGGATACTTTAACTCAATGCAGTGGTGGTAAAGTCCAGCGAGCAGCAGTTCTCTGGGAGAAAATGCCTTGTTGATGCCAGAGGTCAGAGGATGATGGTCAGCCTGCTTCGAGCTGATAGGAAGGCAACAGTAACTCAAATAACTGCTCATTACCACCAAGGTACATCAAACCTTCAACAGATGGGCTACAGCAGCAGAGGATCGCACCAGGTGCCGCTCCTGTCAGCTAAGAACAGGAAGCTGAGGCTACAATTTGTACAGGCTCATCAATTTTTGCTGCGACATTCGGATGGCAGGATCACAGTTAGGTCAGAACACCATAAAAGCACCGCTCCATCCTGTCTTACATCCACAGTTCAGGCTGGTGGTATGGGGAAATATTTACTTTGCACACTTTGGGGTCCTTTAGTACCAACTGAGCATCATTGCTGACCATGTGCGTTGTGTATGACCACAGTGTACCTGTCATTTAATGGCTGATTACAGGATAAAGTCACAAAGTGAACTCATATCAAACTGGTTTAATTAATGATGATGGGTTCACTCTGCAAGCAAGGTGTACCTAATAAAATGTCCAATGACAGTGTAGCCTATCGTGTATGTAAAATGCAGTAAAGCGTGTGCATCAAATCAAGAATAAAGTATTACTAAGTACTGTCTGACTAAAATATCCTATAATACAACTTAACTGTACTAATTATAATTCAGTTTCATTCATTATTATTTATCGCCTCCACAGTGTATCTTTTGTCCTGTCTTCCTCCCTTCAACCCAGAGATTCCTGTTAAATAGGAGTTTTTCATTCCCACTTTCACCAAGTGCTCATAGGGAGGTCGTCTGATTGCTGCAGTTTTCTCTGTTTTATTATTATTGTAGGGTCTTTACCTGATAACATTACCTGATACTGTGATTTAGTTCAATATAAATAAAAATATGTTGAATTAAATTTAAATACCTAACATTTTATGAGGAAATGAGTCATAAAAGAATAACAACTTGGTTAATCAACTGTGCTGTATAGGAAAATATATATTGATATAAATGTACACTACATGTGAAATGAAATACCAAATCAGAAATAATTTGTGCAGTTACTCTACTTTTAAAGATTATAGATAACTTAGAGGATTAAACTGCATGCATTCACTCCAGATCCAGATAATTCATGATTATCACCAGTGTCCCTGTGGTACATTGTAGCGTTAAATGGTGTTAGGTACTTTTGAATTAATTTGTCTTTTACTCTGTGGCTTTTCAGCTGAGTGATGCTGTTGCTTGTTATGTAATTGAACCTCACTACCTGAGCAGAAGCTGTAGTTTTAAGGGCATTACATATTACCTAACAACTGCTCCATTTCTAGTTAAAACCAGCGCTGAAGAATAAAAAAAAAAAAAACTTTGTCGGATAATCAACAGTTAAACCAAGCGTTCCTCCTCATATGTCACGCTTGTGTGTCTGAAGTAATTCACGCGTGAAGCCACGGGCGCTCATGTTTATCTAAACTGAAAATCCTGTCAGAGCTGAAGTTTGATATCCCTTCTTTTCCTCCTCATCTCCCGGCATCTCTCACCCACACACACAATTACTTCACATCTCTCCTCTTTCCCTCCTCTTCCAAACAGCAACAACAGATGCAGCGATCCGATCCCAAGATATGCAGTGAAGCCAGTGTAGCAGACAAGATAATCAGAGGATGTAAATTGTATTTGCGCCCATCAGCATCCAGTGTGAGTTTCCTGTGTGTGCATTCGCTGAAGGGCACGGGAGGTTCAGGGGTTACATCAGAGCAATTCCCAGTGGTTTTTATTTTTAGGCACTCACTGAAGAACAGTCTGAACAGGATCATTATCTACCTATGCGCGCTCTCTCACTTCCTGCTGACATGCACATCAGGTTATCTTATGGTGGCTGTTCCAGAACAAAATATCATTTTTCTCCCCTTTCAGTGGCAGTACCATTATTTTTTTACTTTTTGTTTTTTTTTGCCTTCTCATTTTTCTGGCTGTCTGCAGCATCTGCAGCACATTACGTGCAGCAGAGTAAAAGTTTTGTCTAAATATGGAAGGCAGGTCAGTGCGGACACACTCGTATAGAGTGCGGGGAGAAAATTGCAGGTTATTGCTAATGTCAGTCAGCACCGACGCTGGAGATTAAGAGATGTCAGAGAGTTGTGTCATTTTCTTTGTTTCTTAATTCTCTGTAAATGTGAGTGTTGTGCGTGTTTGTTTTCTCTGTCCATCTCTGTGCGTTTGTGTTGGTGACCTGGTGGGCGTTCGGTGTCAGCTGCTTATTTCTCTGCTGCTTCTCTGTCTTTCCATCACTCAGCTGCGTGCAAACTTCCGCTCGTCGGCCACGCTCGCTGCTTCTAGCTGTTTCCAAGCTGTATCTCATTTCTTCAGCTATTTACCGCTCACTGGTTCTGAACAAAATTTCAGCACTGGGCTGGAGCACTGTGAGGAAAACTCAAGTAAAAAGTCTCTGTGGCACAGACCGGCCGTGACACCCATTAACACCCTGACTATGTGACCTATTAGTATTCATTAGTTATCACGTGAGTTTTCACAACACAGTTCTGTTTTGTCGGAGCAGAGACACTGACGGTGGCTTCAGTGGTAAAATCAATGATATCTGGTAAACCAATAACCAGTGTTACTTTTTTGGTGTATTTTAAAAAAATACTCTTCATCACTCTCCGTGGCCTGTTCATGGAGCATGCGCACAGTCTGTTAGTTCAAATGATTTGTCAAACATCCCTTTTATGGAAATATGCACAGAGCCTCCTGAATGTTAGGATAGCCATGGCTGCCGATTGGTGTTGAGTCAGTTAACATTACGAACATCTGGCTTTATTATTGCTAAAGCTATAGGTTATTATAGCTTCAGCAATAATAACTTGAAGTGATTTTCTGGTTGACTTGTTTATGGACGCCCTTCCTTAAAGTCCCACCGCAGCATTTCAGGTGAGTCGTGTTATGAACTTTAGATCAGCAAACTGTGACTTTAACACTTACCAACGATCAGTTAATCAATCATCTGGCTGTTACGTTCCCTCCTCCTTAATATAGAAACATTAAGGGTGTGCTTAGTTTTCCTCACATGAAAACAACAACTGGCTGTCACAGCTGGTAATGAGAGGAAAACTGAAAGTTGCAGAAGTTTAACCTTCGACTTTCATCTCTGGGTTGAGAAGTTAACATGACAGACTGTGTTTGTGATGGAGGTCCTGTGTGAGGAAATGTATAATCCCAGTTGGAATATTAGTTAGACTGTCATGTAATGTTTGAGCTGAGGTCTTTTTCTCTGCGTTTTCCTTCCTACTTTTCCTTTTTAGATCAGGAATTTCTGCTTTTCTTAAGTCACATGTTTCTGTAACCATGTCTCAGTAGTTCGAGCTGAGCTTGGTTTTATAAGTTGGAGGAAAGATGTTCTCTGAGAAACGGCATGCAGATAATACCGCATATTACTATATGTTACATCAGTATTTTTTTCATTCTAGCAAATAACATACCATACACATCTAATTAAATTGTAGATATAGATTCACTGTCAAAAAATGCATGACTTTATTAGGCACGCTAGTACATTTTGTTATCAAGTTCAACATAGCCAGCCTTTTTTTGTGTGATCTGTCTTACAAAACCTAAACCCCGTCAGAGATGGTGTGAGAAAGTGTTTGCCCCCTTCTTTTTGTATGTTTGTCACACTTAAATGTTTCAGATCATCAAACAAAGTTAAATATGAGAGAAAGATAACACAAGTAAACTCAAAATGCAGTTTCTAAATGAAAGTGTTTATGATTAAGGGGAAAAAATCCAAACCTACATGGCCCTGTGTGAAAAGGTGATTGCCCCCTAAACCCTAATAACCGATCGGGCCACGTTTTTCACAGCAGTGTTACGGCCCTGGCCATAATTTGGATCAAGGTGGCTGTTTGGATTGTTTCCCCCAGGCGCTCCTGTACCCCTAGAGCGGGCTGTAACAAGCAGCAACAACTGCAATCAAACCTTTGCAAACTTTCTTCCTCAGGTTCTGAGCGTGCTCTCATGAAAAGGACTTTTTGACTCTTCTTTCATGCAAAATGGACCAATGGAGGGCTGCCTACTCCCATCACAGACCGATCAGATGAACAGGTGATGAAGGGCCTAAATAAAGAATATTAAAGAAATATAACAGTAAAACAGAACAGGGATGTGGCATAAAAGACAAGAAAGAACCTTTAATTCTGTGAATTCATAATCATCACAAGTGAACTGAGCTGAAAAGAAGAATGTTATACTGAGTTTATTTATTTCACCGCTTGGCGCTGCTGTTTATTTCAAACGTGACAGCTGAACATCGGGGCTTTGAAACCTTTGGCACATTTCAGCGTGTTCACTGCTTATACTCTCCAACAGGCTGATGAAGGAGATGTGGAAAACACTTTCGTTTGTTGATGGCTCGAGTGCATGAATGATATATAGCTTACAAATGTAACTGATCGGTTTTCCAATCTGCGATCTATCAGCGGCAGTCCCAGCAAGTGTGAAAAACATTTTCTGTATTTCTACCTGAATACATTTAAATTCCAGTGATAACGTGATGCAATCAGGTTGTACTGCTACAGTTTTTCAGCTGCCTTTCATGCACAGATTTTAGTATGTTGTGAATTTACAAGTTGCATGTAGAATAGAATAGAATAGAACAGAATCATCCTTGATTGGCCCTCGGGGAAATTTGGTTGTAACAGCAGAAAAAAAAAACACATATACAAACAGAACAGGACACTGAACATCTTAAGCAGAAAATGTATTTAATATAAGCTCATTGTAAATAAAAACAGGGCATTTAAAACCTAAACCTAAGCTCTGGAGTAGGTTATGTGTTCAGCATTAGTTACCATGGTGATTTCGGTCCCAGTCACACACAGGTCTAGAAACCGGTTAGCAACCATTTGGAAACCACTGTCGTATTCACTGACCAACTTGCAAGTGGATTCTGGTGGTTTGCTGTAAAATCGATTGCTGAAGCATAAAGTCCGGTCAGTTACCCCGGTAACCAATGTTTGCAAGGGAAAAGCGTTTTTATTCCACAAGTGGCAGGAGAGCAGGAGAGGGGTTTCTGGAGGTTGCTGGCAGCTTGCTTTGTTTACTAGCAGGTTGCCATGGTCCCCAGGAGTTTGCATTGAAGATATCAACTTATCCGCAAATGCAAACTACTCATCAAGCAGTACTGGGACTCTGAAAGATGCAACGTGAACTAGAAATGAAGAACCTCCAATGTAAAGAACCTTTGACTTTGATAGTGATGTTCTCCATTTCAAGTTTGTGTCGCACTTTTTAATTTTCACGACAGTTTAAAGAGTAAACGGCGAGTGTTTTTAATGCAAACTATGGGCAAATATGGAAATCTGCTAGCAACCAAAACAATCACAAAGAGGACTTTGGTGCAGTCCATTGCATCTGGCAAATGCTGGCAACCTCCAGCAACCCCTCACCAACTGGCCAGAGTATACAGATTTTGCCAGGAGACGCCCCTTTGTGTTCCTGACAACTCTGATTTTAAGCTCAGTATAATCCACTAATGCATTAATCTTGCTTCTGCATGTAATCTGACAGGAAAAACTCTGCAGGAAACAATATTTCACAGAATAAACTTGAACCTAAATAAGCGTGCCATCAATATGACTGATTCTGATTATAGATCAGATTACACATGAAGGAACTTGAGCTTCTCTTGATTGTAGAGTTGCAGTCACAGGGCAAGTTGTTGTTGCTGCACATTCACACATTTGTGTGTAGAATGTGTGAATGGCACACATTTTAGACACCTTTGTGTTTTCAGTGTCTGAGAAACGTCATGAAAGAACTGCATCTATTTTGAATGTAATTATGCACGTCCAGGTGTGTGTGTGTGTGTGTGTGTGTGTGTGCGTGCGTGCGTGTGAATGAGCAGATGCATATGGACTCACACGTGTCTATGTGTGCTTCACAGTGTGTCTAAGAGTAAGTGCCTCTCTATTTCCTTTTGTTCTGTTTCAAAAGCTGCCCACACACTTGCTCCAGCTGTGGGAGGCGTTTCATTGTGCTGTGAGATTAGCTTGGCAGACTGCAAAGAGTAATACATACAGCCATGCCAATTTAAACAGAAGCAATGAACACATCACTGTAATTAAATAAAGCGCTATATCTCTGCTGCTTTGCTGAATCGGGACAACATTAATGTCAGATGAGCTTGTACTTTTCGCATTAGTGCTTAACTGCAGCTTTACAGTCATTTCCTAATCATGCAGATGTCATAAAAAAACTGCAAAACTGATCCACTTAGTTCAGTTTCATGAAATGCTTTGTGCAGTGGGAGAGGATCAAAAAGTATGTGCCAAAAAAAAAAAAAAAAATCCATGCAACAGCACCCACAAGCTGCACATGTGTTTATACCCATATGTGTGTTTTTTCCGGCATTGAATCATTAACTTCAGTGAGCACTGTGCAGGATTTTACATCTCTAACAAAGTATAATGATCACCCACAACAACATTATGATCAAGCCAAACCACACTGCACACATCCTGCAGCGTGATGTGCACTGACTGAGCTTATCTCTTGTAGGAAAAATGACTTTCAGCTGTCATTTAAATAAATCCAAACACAAAAGCTCCAGTCACAAAAACAAAATGAATCATGCCACAGTCGCCTTTGTCTGCAGCTTCAATGCAATGTCCTTCTAATGCCGGGAATATCGAGGGAATATAATCTAAACTTTAAAGGCTGTCTGTCACCGATGTGTGCTGGAATTACAGGAATCAAGCATGTGCTCATAATTGCGTTAGCACAGCAGTTCCTATCAAGCAACGTAAATGTGAGGACAGAAAATGGTGTTATGATGGTGTCTCAAGTGAGAACATATTTCTTTCTTTACATATACATATAATTATACCATTAATTTGACTGTGCAGGGCTCAGTGAACTCTTATTATATTGTCAGCTTTAACATAAGGAAGCATAAACAAAAACTTATCCTGCATTTTCTGGACTCTCTGTAAAACAGTGTTTTGCCTCAGTAAACATAATGTGGATAAACTGAAAAACCTCCCACTCTTTGCTGTTATGCAAATCGTCAAAGACTGAAATATTTCTGCCAAGACTTTTCTTGCAAGCGGCATCCTACACCACTGACCTCATAAGCATTTTCTGAATTTTCCCGTAATGTTTGGCTGCTAATTAGTTTCAAAAGGCACAAAGTTGTCTCAGTTGGTTTCTGTAAATGCAGGTGTTCATGCAGACTGGAGAAAATAAATGGATGCTAAGACTTTAGACTTATTAATTCTGTTCTGTACTACATTTTGTTTCCCTGCTTCAGTTTTTGCAATTAATTCAACCTCATCATAGAGAGTTAAGCTAAAATAGAAATTAGGGGGGAACTTTAGAGGATACCAGATAAAAATGAATGTTTCTTAAGGTGTACTCACACTGGCCAGTCTGCACCATGCCAGAGCACATTTTCACCCCCAAAGTCCAGTTTGTGTGACTAGTGTGATTGTTGCCCCAATTAAGCCACAAAATGCATGAAACCATGAAACCCTTGCTCTGCAAGAGCGCTTTCCAAACCAGTGTTTAAAAGAGAGAGAGAGTAATCACGAGAGAGGAACCGAGTTGGAGCGTAGATCGTTATGGGCAACATGAGCGCAGACGAGTGGTGAGGGGGGACAGTCGTGCTCAAGCAATCCCTGATGTGAGTACAGCCTCACCCACAGAAACATCTGGTGCTAATGAGTGATATATTATAAATGTGTTCTTCTTATTTTAAAATTCATTTTTAAGTGATATAGCTCTCCAGGCTTTCTCAGGGTCTGTCAGAGTTTTCCTTTGGACGTTGGCTGTTTGTATCCTCACTTTCAGTCCAGTCCTTGTCCCTGACAGAGGAATGTTAACTGACATCTGAATCACTGAAGCATAAAAAAGGATGAACCACTGTTGTGTCTACACATAAGAGACAACTTAGAAAAGAACTCATTTGAAATCATGTCTTGAATTTACAAAAAAATGCCAAAAATAACAGTTTGACAGGAAGAAAAGAGTTTAAAACTTGATGTATCTTTGCACAGTGTGTCATTAAAAGTTCTGAGGAACAATAAAACTAGCAGGCCTAAAAAATGATCTACAGCAGTTGATAAATGCTGCTGTTTACTGATTCTGATCAGAAATGGTGTGGGGAAGAGTGACTCACAAGAAGCCATTATTAAGGAAAGGAAACAGGGAGAAAAGGCTTGGTATGCCAAATGTCACAAGACCTGAAAGTCAGTGGCAACAGATTTGATGCAGTGATGAATACAAATGTCCTGTTTCTGGTTGAAATTGTCAATATTTGGAGGCAGTCCGGAGAGGTACAACAGTGAGTGTCTATCGTCATCTGTAAAACACACTGGGAAGCTCTGTGGTGGTTTGGGAATTTTATCAGAATTAATGGAATTACAAACACAAAAAGCAGATTTTGATCTACCATGCAACACCATCTGGACAGCATCTGATTGGCAACGGCTTCATTTTACAGCACAACAATGATCCCAATCACTGCTAATGCATTAAAAGCATAACTGGATAGAAAAACACACAGTGGAAGAATACCAGTGATGGACTGGCCTCCCCAGAGCAGCAACATTACTGAAGCACTTTGGGAGCAAAAGGCAGAAACATCCAAAGAAAACTTTGTTTGACTTCATGAACTATTCCTGAAGATACTTACAGACTTTACAGAAACCTGCAATTATTCATGATTGCGCTAAGAGGGCTGAAGAATAAAGGTAGTCGTACCAAATAAAGGGTGGCTCAATACTTATATATGTGTGTATATATACATAAATATCCTGTTTCACTTCCTCTCTCCCACCATTTTTCCTGCACTCTACATCCGCCTTGCTGTCTCCTCCATCTCTGGAGACAGAACAGTGTAAGGCTTCAGAGAGCAGAGCGTGAGACTGGTCTGATGAAACTACTTAATCTTATGAGAAGACAAATTGGCAACGCATGACTCGCAGATGTACACATCAAGACCGCTACACCGAGAACACGCATTTACTATTTTGTTTTTTCACGTTTTTCACAGCACATTCCAGATGGAGTAATTGAATCATGGACGGATGTTATACTACAGTACCCCAAGAAGTTAATTTCTTTCTTTTAGGCAGTGCTTTGTTAGGTTCAAATCTCCCAAGCTGCCTGTTGGCAGATTGAAACGTTGTATGAGGCTCCACTGGGAGGTTGCGAACAAGACAGAAATACACCAGAGCCACTTGGGAACAGACGAGCTGAGCTCCGAGCCATGAAAATGACATGCATTAACATCTCCAGCAGACATCTGTGAATGACATTAGGTGGTCTATTATCAACATGAGGGGACATCAGGAGGAGGCGAGCTGGAGCACTTCCTGACATGAGGCACTTAAATTCTTCTCTTTCCATCATTTCCCCCTCCGCGATTCTCTTTTTCTTCTCGTTTTCTGTCCCACAGATATTTACTGGAATGGCTGCAGGAAAGTTTCAAATGAACCTGTGTTTCACTCTAAGATGGAGAGATTCTCTGTGGTGTCATTATTTAAATGTTCGAAGCCCCTTTTGACTGGCGGTTCACAACAAACCATAGTTCAGGTTCGATTACAGAGAAGTTTAATGACTGTTATATTAAACCTAACTGACACAGTATTTCATAACTAGCACTGCCTGTGGTCACCTGTATATGGCCACATATAGTTTGGTAGACTGGTACTAGTTTGGGGATGGTTTTATTTGTGCTTCCACAGTAGCCATGAGACAGTGGATGTGATTGGACTGGCTTAATTGAATTCAAGTGTACTTGATTGCATTCATACTCCAGCAGAGAGACCGCCGTCTACTTTTATTTTTACAAGAGCATAACTGTAAAGTGCAACTGTGTCCAGGACAGAAACATAACTTAGTAGAAACATGAAGAGTAGAATCGCTGTGGCAATTGTTTTAAGGTCTGTCAACTTTTCTTTTTGTTCATAAGTAAATACTAAAAGAAAGGTTGTATGTGTGTCCTCATTAGGACAGGGCTTTGTGTGTGGGACTGTGATGTAATAAGTAGTGTAATGAATTACTTTCTCCTTTTTGAATCTATCCTCTTTCGTGACTGTATATGGGTCCGCCTTCACGCACAGTCACAACAGTCTTAGAGCTTACGTTTAACTGAGTACTGAAGTAATCCTCAGACGTGACAGCATCACACAGTTGCTGCAGATTTTTCACCTGTGATGGGAATGTTGTTTCTCCACATCCCAAAGGAGCTGTGCTGTGTTGCAGTCTGGATTGATCCAGGTGTTCCACCTCCTGACTTGAGTCCTCTTCCATCTTGTGTCAAGCCAGTTGTTTCCAAGCTTGGTGTGAAAACTGATAAAGCTCTAACATGGACAAAAACAACAAATGTGGTGAGAAACGGCTTTTTTTATTCAGCTGTGGCAGCTCTCTAAACTTAAACCTTTTATCTCTTTATCTCTGCAAGTTTTACATGCATTTATGAACCAATTGCTTTCCAGGACCCCGAAAAGGTGAGTTTTCACCAGCTTTATAAAGGCCACGTCTGTCTGACTTGGCAGGATGTTTCTATAAATACACCAATGGATATTTTCCTGTTTGTTGCCTTCTATGACGATGACCTCACGAGCAATGAGGTTTCAAGCATAGTTTTCTTGTTAATTAGTTTCAGCAGGCGCAGAAGTCCCACTTGGCGCCCAACAGCATCCTCCTATTGTACCCCTATAGCTTGTCAAGCGTTCTGAGGTAGAGATAATGTTTCTGTGAGGAAATTAAATGGGCTGCTGAAGTCACTCAAGAGGAGGTGTCTAATATTTTCCCCAGTTTGATGACAAGGTTCACAGAGAGTCAAGGAAATAAGTTGGACTTTAGATGGCAGATAGTGATACCAGCATCCATTCAGGCTTTTTTACACGTACATTTAATTTTGCAGGGCAGAAAAACTGTTAGTTTGATCGTTATTATAATTAGTCTCGTACTGTAAATGAAAGCTACAGAGTAGTTTTTAATTACAGAATTAAAAGGAATAAATGAAGCTCTTCACTACAGTTATGAGAAACATCATGCATAGAAAAGCTATTCACAGTTATAGGAAGCACCTTTGCTCTCAGTGTGTTTACTTGAAATTCTTCACAGTAGCTCTCTTTCACATTTCCATGCTCGTCTGCAGTCGTGAATAATTGCAGGTGACATAAATGAATCGGGCACAAAGTTTCATCAAGCATTCATGTCTTCATTCAAAACCTGCACCTGTTAAGTATTTATGTGCATTAAAATGTTTTTTGCAAGAAATCAGACGGGCTGTCTTAGATCTGTCTTCTTGAAAGAGTTACACAACAACATCTGATCTTCCTCTTTCACCCACAGCAGGTCAGACACTCGCACTTCATTCATGACATTTCACTGTCCTGCAGTTACATATCTAAGTTGAAAATTCATGATCTGTATTAAAGACGAATGAAAATAACAAGAGAAAACTATCACATATATCACTGACATTAACTTTTAATGCTCATTTCAGCAATAGATGTATGTCAAACTTAGAAACGTATAAAAATTGCTAGAGACCAGGTCCCCGCAGCATTCCTCGGGCAGCAGATTAACCCCAGCAGGACAGAAACAGCACAAGGAACACTTCGATACAGCTTCCACAATCCCCAGATCCCAATCCAATCAAGAATTTGTGGGATGTGCCGGAAAAAGCCCGATCCACACGAGCTGAGGTGTGCTGCCAAAACCTCCCCTGAGGACGAGGGGGAACCTGCACAATATTAGGCAGGTGGTTTAAATGTTGTGGCTGCTGGATATATGTTCCCCTCCAAGCAGAGCAATTTAACTGCAGACAGATGTTTACGTTCACCCAAGCACCACACATCATGCTCAATAGCAAACACCGAAGGTTGTGTGGAGCTGTAATTTTCATCTACTGTAGATCGATTGTGCCCCGTCTTTGAAATACAATCCACAGATCTCTAACCTCATGGCTCATGTGCTTCTTCCTTTCGCAGCGACTCTGTTGTTGGAGTGCAAAATGTCTCTGCTGCAATTCACGAGAGCAGTTCTGTTTATATCAGGACAAGGAAAGTAAACGGAAGCCTCTCCAGTGTTGCACGTCTCTGGAGAGCAACTAAACTTTCTTGACAGAAAAGTGGCCCGAAGACTGAAGAGTGGCAAGACCTCGTGAACTTTCAATATTTCCAGTAAGGGTTCAAACATGTCTTTTTTTTTGCAACATCTGCTGGAAGACAAACCAATTTTGCAACTTTGAATATGAGCCTTCTGACCTCCACCCACTCAGTGTCCTTGGTCATTAAATAATCAAATCTGCGCAGTACACATTTGTTAATGTAAGTGTATCTGCTGCTGTTGCACTCACGTGGATTTTGCACTTGAATCTCCTCAGGTTGCTATTCTCCTCCATAAATTATTCACCAGGGAGCTTTAACTCATTAATAAGGTCAGCTAGAGTGGGCGGAGAAGGTTATGTCTGATAGTGAGTCCTTGAAACTCTTAAGCACATAAAGTTTGTATTCCTGCATTATTTCATAAGAATGCACGTTTGTGTAAATGTGTTTTCCAGTTAGCTTGCTAGCATTGGTTTTCTGGATCAGTATTAACTAATGCAGTAAACAAGCACAGATCCCTGGGAGGAAAACAGCAGCTGCTGCAACAATGATTTCTTGGACCACACCATAAAGCTACCTCATTACAAATACATTACATATAAAGATTATAAGCTGGGGCTTTTGGTGCTCCTGCACTCAAGGATTTAACCATATCCATTTCTTCTTCCTGATTTCAATTAACCACTGACCGCATGACTACATCTCAGCATGATAACGAACCACTCTGACAGACAGACTGCAGTTAAAAACGCACTCTCAACTGCTTCATGTTTAATACAACTGGAAGGTTGCTGGTACATCAAAGAGACTTTACCTGAACACCATGTTTCTCAGTGTTAGATCGCTTAGCCAGAAATGATAATCAGGTGTTAATTAAAATAACAAAGAAGGCCTTTTATTCTTTTATTCTCAGCAACAGTAAATAAATGGGCTGTAGAATGAATAACACGCAAAATGCCAAAATGGAATCGATGTCACATCGGTGGAGCAACAACCTGCACACCCACAAAAGTGCTTTTAATCATTTTGGCTGATTAAACCCGGCTGAGGTCGAAGGTGGTCAGAACTAGATGTATGTGTAGTCGCTGTGTATATACGGGGTGAGTAAAAAAGAATCATCTGATTTTAACAGGCTGTATTTTTTTAAAGCAATGGACATGGATGCTTACGAGAAATTTTAAAATACACGGCCGAATATAAAGCTTTACATACAAAACAATAGTCACGAGTACTCAACGTGTACCCCTCTCACGGATTATGTCCATGCGCAGTCAAACTCCTCCCATACTTTTCCAGCATGTCTGGAGTCACTGCAGCTGCTGCTGCTGCCAGCAACCAGGTGAAGCTCATGAATCTGCTCTTTGATGCCAATTTAAACTAGTGTAAACCATAGAGGAGGCGGGTGAGAGGGGGACATTAGCCAAGCTGATGTCCATTATGGACTGCACTCCTCACCCCCTGCATAGTGCAGACTCTGGAGCTCCTTCAGCTGTAGACTGAGCGGTATCGCAGGTCCTTCATCGCGACAGCAGTCAGACTGCACAATGCACACATGCAAAAGTTACCTGCAACAATATACATGCAAATATTTTATATCAATCATTTGTAAATAGTATAAATTACTCTTGCATAGTTTTTGCGTTTTGTTAGTTGTACACATTTTTTCTTATTTTTAATTTTAATTTTTTTTTTTTTAAATCTTTTTAAAAAAAATATATCTGTAATTAACTTTTTCTCTCTGAGCCTTTTGCTGCTTTTTGAATTTCCCCAGTGTGGAATGAACAAACTCCATATCTATATCTGTGCCACTACCACCATTCCAAACTACAGGTCTGGAATGTATGTCTATAAAGTGTGACAGTTATCTCTCTGTGGCCAATACAGCTGCAGCAAGGAGCCAAAAACACATTGTGTGTATTACTGGTGTTACTGGGATCACGTTCTGAACAAGGTCTTCAAACGTTTCCTGTATAACAACAATGACAGGGGCTCGAAGGGGAAAGCTCTTTCTTTTTTTTCTCTGTAAGTGGACAAATGAGATTTATGTGCTATTGTAAGATTATGACTACAGTTAAGTCGTGATGTGGCCTTAGCTATTAGAGACTTGACTCCCAGAAAGTAAAAACCCCACAGTCCTCACTAAATGAAGAAAGCAGTAGTTTGCAGGCACCTGGAGTGTTTACTTATCAGACAGAGTTGCAGTGCTAACTGCTAACACAGGAACATATCTTTCAACACTCAAAATTTTGACTTACCTTAAAGGCAGTGTGCACTTGAACAACACTCGACTTCCATTTGTCAAGAGTAGTTCAACTCGGTCTTTTGTTGATGAGATTAAATTAAGACTTGACTTGGATTTCTCTTGAACAACCAGACACTTGACCAGGTGTCTGGTCAAATCAAGTTGCTGGACGTCTCGAAACACTTGAGACTTGATTTGGTCTTTTTGTTAATTATTTGAGACTTGCCGCTGTCTCTAGTTACTCTCATCAAGCAAAAAGACAAGTAAAGAACAAGAAGTTTATCTTGTGGCTCTATTATTGGTTGGGCTTCCTGTGAGAGCACCAATACAAATAATTCATATCTGGCATCTTCACATGCTCATTTTATGTTTTCCCCAGTGGTTTTGTGTGAAAACAAGATCTTGATGAGATTTAATTGCTACATTTATCAGTAATTACTGAGTACAAAACAGCTTTTTCTATATAAACAGGAGCTTCTTGCTTTGTTTATACATTATTTAACAGTTTTTCCTCTTTCACATGTTTCACACTTCAGCAAATGACACACGCTTGAACCAAGTGCATTCATTATGACTCAGCATGGTGCACTAAGGCCTGCATATATTAATGCTGGATTCATGATTAATATTTAACACATCCAGGAGCATTTTGCACTATTTACATCTCATAAGAAACACAAGTGCAACTCCCAAGTGTATCAGACACATTAAGCAGACGTTTTATTGAACTTTGCTTCTTGGACATAGATATTTAAAACCAGTCAACAGAAGTCACTCCAACAGAAAATTAGACACAAGAAGCACCGCCCTTTATTTTTCCAAGAACTTTTGGCACAAGCAACAAGAAAAGATCGTGTCAGGAAAGTGTGGGTGTGTTTCTGACAGGTCAATGAATCTATAAAGGGAAGAGAGCATTTGAAAATATCAATGAGGAAACAGATTGCACGGCACACTCTGCCGCACTTGGAGATCATGAATCGATTGAAGCCTAAGGTTCACGATAGACAAACTCTGCTTTAGGCTATGGCAACATTTGGCAGGGGTGTTTGTTGGCTAACTTAACCCACTGCTTTATGTTCTCTGTGAGTTTTCCATTGTGAGTTTGCAAGTCTTTGCTCTTGTTTTTGTTTTTTTAATCCCTGATGGAAGCTGCAAAACACAACATCATCAAAGTCCTTTCGAAATCGGGGCCTCAATCCCTGCAAGCGAAGAAAGATCGAGATGCAGTCCTGACATATGAGTCAGGATGTCTCTGCTCTTAATTGTGTTGCTTTAGCATATGCATGATTAATAAACTGTATATTATATATATAAATATAATACACACGTCTGTTAAAGCGACTACAAGAAATCACAAAATTTAATATCTGACAGAAATAAATGTATTGACCTATAATTTGTTGTCTCGGTTATGTTACAAAGACAATCTCACATTGTATATAGTGTATATATTTATGGTATGCTGCATACACACACAGTTCATTTCCCTGGGTTCCCTAACAGAAATCTAAACTTTGTCTCCTGCTGTATCCTCGTCGTTTGAGTCTCTGTTGATGTGTGAGGTGATGCTCATGGTTTCCAAGAATAGTTGTAAAACTCCTGTTTGCGTGTGTGTGTGTGTGTGTGTGTGTGTGTGTGTGTGTGTGTGTGTGTGTGTGTGTGTGCATGTGTGTAAATTGATTAGCATCACATCCAAAATGATTTGCAAGCAATTTCTCTCAGCAAAGAGATTTTTGTGTTTACAATGTCCTTTTAGCCGTTTCCTGTTCTGGTCCAGACCCGATGCAGGTGACCTTTGTGCTCTGTAAACCAAAGAAATGACTTCAATCCATGTGGAAGGAGCAGGAGCTGTAAAGCCTTCACTCTGGTGTGGATACAATGAAGCATCACTGAAGTAGTATATGGTTTTTAGTCTCATTTATTTCCTCTTCTGGGTCCATGATATAGAGATTCTGGTCCTTTGTGTTTTACCCAAACACTGACACTCAGGAGAAGAGATTCTTTGGTCACTGAAGGTGAGAGTGGCGTGACAGAAAGCACCTCTTGTCTTGAGTCTTGGGAACTTCTTCCTTCCTACACAATCCCCTCACTGCGCTTGCTCCTCCACACCACCAGTGCCGTCATCAGAAGGGTGACCAGGATGGGCACAACAATAAACGGACCCAGGATGCGGTTGGGAGGGTCCATGGGAAGCCGTCCGGTCAGAGAGCAGTCGTGAAAGTAGTGCCTGTGGATGCGGATGAAGAACTCATCCACCAGCCGGTTGGGCCAGAAGCAGTCCATCTTCAGCGCTACCAAGTACGTGCAGTTTGTCAGCTCCTCGTAGAGCCTGCAGGACAAAACAAAACAGAGCAGGCAGCAAAGTGAGACGCAGAACAAACTCGCTATACATTTACCCAACAGGAAGTGTCGCTACATCCTGTCAACACTCAAACTTCAATCATGAACTTCAGGCAACAGCAGATCCCGATCATCTGCAGCCAAGCTAGCACCCAGTTTCCTTGCTAACGTGACAGCTGCTGCGTGTAGATTTTATTGGCTGCGTCAAGTTAATTGGTTTAGTTAACAGAAGCTGTCACCAGGTTTGATAAAGAATGAGAAGGAAAAAAATGGGTGGCATGGCAATGCGGTGGTTAGCACCATCGCTTCACAGCAAGAAGGCCCTGGGTTTGACTCCAGTCTGGGGTCTCTCTGTGCCTG
This sequence comes from Oreochromis aureus, assembly GCF_013358895.1. Lineage (NCBI taxonomy): Eukaryota > Metazoa > Chordata > Actinopteri > Cichliformes > Cichlidae > Oreochromis > Oreochromis aureus. The sequence continues at coordinate 3,463,906 of NC_052957.1, read as the reverse complement.
CCTGATTACTCCGGCTTCCTTCCACAATTCCTCCCAGTTAAACACTCACCAGTTAACCAAAATCCATACACGGTCAGGTTAATCCTGGGGTTAACTGGCGATTCAAAATCACCCTATGACAGCTGGATGAGGCTCCAGCCCTCTTTTGGATAAGTGGAAGAAAATGGATGGATGGAGAAGAAAAATCAAACTTTTATATTAGAATGTTTTTAATGAAAAGTTTTATAAATTCATTTACCTTTATGATTGATTATTATGGACTACTATAATTTACTATGTGATTTAAATTAATTTTCTATAGTTGATTTAATCCAGTATGTTTCATCCATAATCATTTGTGCAAGGGCTGGAGACATCTGAGGACGGCGATGCCCTCGGCGAGGAGACAGGATGGCTAGACAGCCCAGACTGATAGTTAAGAGTGTTTTCACTCAGGAGTGATTCTGGGACATTTTCTAGGGTAGAAGGAGGTTTTCATATCAAGTACAAAGCTGTTCTGTCTCTTTGTGCAAGCAGCTGTACTGACGCGGCCGGCCTCCCCACATCTTTGTGTAAATAAAGGAGACCGTTAAACTTGAAAATGGCACAGCGCTGTTACAGTGCGGGCTGCTCCGATTCCAAATCCATTACACTTCTGAGACCACATCTAGGACCACCTTCCACACTGTGGGGAATTTACACAGATAAGATGTGCTGGATTCTGTGCCAGGCATTTTTACAAGATAACCTTTAACCCCGCAAGCTAATGCAATTATCTAATGGCATGCTAGCACTCAGGAGAGCCTCCTGTCAGAAGCTGGTTTGGGGAACATCTTTACAGGTGCGGCTTGTGTTAGTGCAGAAAAACATACCTGATCTTTTTTTTTCTAATAATCAGAAAAATAGAAAGCACAGGCTAACATCTTTAAATGTTCCTGTCTACTTCTATAACTTTAGCATGTAGAAAAATATAAAAACAAAAATTATTTGTGCTGCCAGTCTCTTATTGATCTTCCAAAGTTGCACTAACAGAACTTTATTATTAAAATTATCGGTGTGCTTTATATTGTTTCGTGCATTTTTTCCTCTTACTGTATTTAGTCTCAGGAGTCAGGTCTCCTGTAGTTACTTCATTCATATCTTTGTGCTTCCTGTGTAATTATTGCACTTCCTGTTTTACTTTGAAAGTCACATTTAGTTTTGTTTCCCTTGTCTTGTCTTCTATGATTTGGTTCAGCTGTGTGTGAGACACTCTCCAGTGTCAGTGGGCGTTTATCAATATGCGTACTTGTGCGTACTTGCGTTCTCGTGTACTCGTGATACGTCATCAGTCGGAGACCAAGTACTGTTCCAATTGGCACGCATCACGCCGAGAACGCGAAAAAGTCCCGGATGTGTTCTCGATCCGCCCGTTTTATCGAGCATGCATCGGTGTAGACTTGGGACAGCTAAATATCCCAGAATGCATTTCGTCCAAAACTCAACAGCGGACTCCAACCCCCCCCCCCCCGCTCGCGGACTTCTCACTACTCAGGTTAAAGAAACCCCAGCAGCTGTCTATAGTATTGAGTGTCCACTAGAATAGAAATAAAAGCGTTCTAACATCTCACCTGCTTGTTTTTATTAAGGTATGTACACGTATGTACATGTACACTATTTTTATTAATAGAGGTTTCACTACTGAGGTTAAAAATGATATATAAGTCACTTAGATCACTTCTAAATGTTAATGTTTGGTTTATTTCAGTGTTTTATTTGTTCCTGAGTAAACTGGTTTGGCTGTGATTAAAGTTAAGCTTCATAACATGTTACTTACAGTTACATTAAGAGGGGACGGCAGTAAAAACTCCGGCCCTGTGACATCATCACGTACGCTGGTGTTCCGACTGTACAAATCACGAGTCCGTGCTCGCGTACTTGAGAATTGAGAAACGGCCCACGAGTCCGTGCTCGCGTTCTCGGCGGGTACGTACTCACCGAGAACGCGAGTACGTACTCGCGTACTTGGGCATTGATAAACGGCCAGCGTGTTCTTCCTCCCTCGGTTTTTTCTACATGTTCTCCAAGTTTTGGTTTTATTTATAGTTCTCAGTTTCCCTTTTTATTTTTTGCCTTTTACCATCAGCCACAATAAACAGCTCGCTTTTAATGCTCCACCTGCTCCACCTTTGACCCCTCAGCGCTGCGAAAAAGCCAAACTCTGTGGCATTATCTTATAAAGTAACTTTTTCCACTCATCTATGAACCAAACCATAATATTTGTGTTCGGACATTCAGCCAACATTAGCATTCACCCAGAGTCCCGTTTCAGGCCACCTTACACTTTATTCTCCTTTTAGCTCTGTCTTTTCGCCGCCTCCTGAGGGAGACGTCCGGCAGCTTACTGTTCCACTTTGTTCACTAACTAGTCGCTCACTGTTATTGCCATTTCATGCTGGGCGGGTAGCGTGCAGCAGCTTTATTTGAGGATTTTGCTGAAAACAGCTGTCGGCTGTGGCAAGAAATTTGGTTAATGAGACCTCTGAGACTAAACTAAAAGAGTAAGGTTGCAGACCATAAAACAAGAAAGAGACTTAAATGCGCTTAGAGCTCTGAGGGGAATTAAAAGGTTAGATGATGATTTTCTGTGGATGGATCGCTACTTCTAATCAGCGTGTCAAGTACTGAATATGTGCTCTCTGTTTTTAACGTGTTAGTTTAATGGTGAAGCGCTTTTGACGATGCAGCCCCAACACGAGCTCTTCTTTTGTGGAAGGTTTACAGATGCAAACAGCTCAGGGCAGCTTGGCACGGCACCAGCACTACAAAGCACTGTGTGCTGCTGTAGGTAGCAAGTTCACTTTGTCTGGGTGTGTACCTCCTTCCTCGACCGTTTCCTTGAAGTCCTACAAATCATTTGCAGCAGAGATTAAAAAAAACAACATTGGTCCTGCTGCTGGCCTAATGAGCACTGGGGTTTTAGGGGATGCTTATGAGTCACTGAGTGAAAGAAAGCACAACAGAGTCGAGGCAGGGGCAGTGCACACACAGAGATGGAGGTGGTTACCAGTTCACCCCGCGTCGCTGAGGTTAGCGTCAAATTAAACCCGACAGTATGGAGCGTGTGTGTTTGCATGCACGCGCTTCAGCAGGCTGCTAAATGCAGCTCTCGGTGTAATTTCTGTTAGGCACCATTTCATTTGATCATAAAATCTTATGCAACAGAGAAAAGAGTGATTCAGCCCGTGTGTCAGGAGGCCATTTGGCTGCTATACACACTACACTTTGAAAGTAAATGGTATACTATTTCAGTTTCAGCACTATCTAAACTCGGCATACAGGTTGTGACATTTCAAACTGCTCTAATAGGGTAAGTGCAAGGTAAGTTTTGCAAGGTGCTTTGAACGCATTTATGCTTCTATTGCAGATTAAATGTTTTCCAACTCAAAAGGAAGAAAAGACAGAATGGCCTAAGAAGCACAGAAAAACATGGTGCAGTCAGGAGCAGTCTACAAAATCAGATTGTCTGATGACTGAAGCCAATGTGGGCATGACCCCAAACTAGTGTTTGCTTTACATGTTTGCCTTACGACTGAAAGATCTCTGGTTCAGTTCTAAAAGGAGACACAAACTCCTTGGGGGGTTTATATCTGGTGTACAAAATCAAACAGTGTGTACAAGGAAGCAGCTTAGGAGCCTCTCTGTTTTCTTGTAGGACTGACCAAAACTGCAGTTCCCTAGACGGCCACTTGAGGCTGACTACAAAGTTAAAGTCTGTGAGGCCAAAGTTAAAATATCCCCATGTCCCCTTTAATCGCAACTATACATCAATTTCAATTGTATTTTGAACCGTATTAACATTGTACTAAGTTATGCACTGTATATTGTATAAACTCATTCACGCATTCGTGACTTCCAGGTTGGACTACTGCAACTCTCTTTACATTGGCCTTTCCTCCACCCTTCTCGTTAGATTGCAGACTGTCCAGAATGCAGCAGCACGCCTTTTGACAGGTAGCAGGAAGTTTTCTTCCATCACTCCTGTTCTTGCTGGCTTGCACTGGCTTCCAATTAAATACCGTATTCAATTTAAAATATTACTTTTCACCTACAAAACCATTAATAATTTGGTGCCGAGCTACCTCAATGAGCTTCTCAGGTTACACACTCCTGTCAGAGCACTTAGATCTGCTACCCAAATTCTTCTGGAGCAACCTCGCTCTCGGCTGAAGTCTCGCGGTGACCGCGCGTTTGCTGTAGCTGCCCCGGTCTTATGGAACAACCTTCCTGTGTCTATCCGGGCGTCTGACTCTCTGCCTCTGTTTAAATCACGGCTGAAGACTTATTTCTTTAATCTTGCCTTTCCACCTAGTTAACACTTGGTGTGCGTTGGTACATTTTTATCCGTTATGCTTGTGAACTACTTTTATATCTTATGATTGTCAAGGTTTTATAATTGATACGTGCCAGGTCCTTTCTCTTTTCCCTCCCATCTCCCTTTTCCTATTTTATTTTTGTCAAGCACCTTGGTATACCCTTGGTTTTTTAGTGTGCTTTATAAATAAAGATTATTATTATTATTATATTAACATGGGCAACTTTCTCTCAATATATATTACTTTTGTGCAATATCTGTAAAAACCTGTCTCAGAGTGATGCTGAAAAACTAGTTCATGCATTTATTACTTCCAGGCTGGACTACTGTAATTCTTTATTATCAGGAAGTCCTAAAAACTCCCTGAAAAGCCTTCCACTGATCCAAAATGCTGCAGCAAGAGTCCTGACAGGGACTAGAAAGAGAGAGCAGATTTCTCCTATATTAGCTTCCGTTCATTGGCTTCCTGTTAAATCCAGAATTGAATTCAAAATCCTGCTCCTCACATACAAGGTCTTAAATAATCAGGCCCCATCTTATCTTAATGACCTTGTAGTACCATATCACCCTATTAGAGCACTTCGCTCTCGCTCTGCAGGCCTACTTGTTGTTCCTAGAGTATTTAAAAGTAGAATGGGAGGCAGAGCCTTCAGTTTTCAGGCCCCTCTTCTGTGGAACCAGCTTCCAGTTTGGATTCAGGAGACAGACACTATCTCTATTTTTAAGATTAGGCTTCAAACTTTCCTTTTTGCTAAAGCATATAGTTAGGGCTGGACCAGGTGACCCTGAACCCTCCCTTAGTTATGCTGCAATTACCCTGTTGGGAGCTTCCCATGATGCACTGTTTCTCCTGCACTCACCTCTCTGCATTTAACCATTAGTTGATATTAATCTCTGGCTCTCTTCCAAAGTGTGCCTTTTGCCCAATCTTCCTCCCCCTTCCCCAACCGGTCGCAGCAGCTGGCTGCTCCTCCCTGATCCTGGGTCTGCTGGAGGTTTCTTCCTGTTAAAAGGGAGTTTGTCCTTCCCACTGTCACCAAAGTGCTGTTTGATTCTGTATTTTTGTGGGATATTTACAGTATAAAGTGCTTTAAGGCAACTGCTGCTATCTAAATAAAATTGAACTGAACTGAACTGAACTGAACTGGTCACCTGTGTCTCAGGTGTTGATCATTCTTAATGCGATTATATAGCAGATATTATGGATTACCTTTTGGTTCATTGTAATAATAGTCAGTCCAAGAAGTACTGTGAGTTTTTTTCCTTTCAGTGACTGAAACTTTTGTATTTTCCTTATATATTAACACTAGTTAGCGGGCTCCTAACCAAGCTGGCTTTTACTTTCCCCCTAACCTTTTTTGGTAAATTTTGGTGACCAACCCTGCTCTGCTTTAAATAAAGCTTATGTGTGAGTTCAACATGGAAGATGTGCAATCTCTCATCTTCCTGCTTCCTTGGTGTTCGGCAGCTAATCTTTTCTTTACATCACTTTCATTTTCTTGCCCACCTTCTGTGAGCCAATCAGCCTGTGTGCTTTAACTCTCAGTGCTCCTCCGTCAGTCTGTGCCTCCTCCTCATCTCCACCTCACCCTGCTCAATCAGAGCTCCATCCAAGCCTCCATCTTCATCTTCACCACCACTGCTGGTATTCTGTTCTGCTGGGTCATCAGAGGGTAATTAGCAAGTAGCTTAATTTAATTCTCAATAAATCATATTCAGTTACTAAACTGTATTCTTAAGAGATCTGGATTAAGAGCAGTCTAAGCACGGAGACACAGAGCTGAGGGCCTCTCGTCCTGGTCCTTGCTTACAGTGAAACACACATTTAAATTCACCCCAAAAATGTAAGCTCTGAAATATGCATGTAAGAGTTTTTCAACACAGAGCTTAACCAATGCGAGGGTATCGAGTTTACTCAGAAATTAGGAAACACAAAAATAGTCCGCTTCAATTTTCCATTTCAGCTTATATCCCAGGACTGAGAGGAGAAGGTTTACAGAGATGGTTTGCCTCATTTAAACAAAGAATTAAGATAGCTTCATGCAAGGCTTGCTATTACAAACAGCAACGAAGCCTCTCGCTCTTGCTGCTATTTAAAACCGCTTTACAATGGGCAGTAATCACATGCTAAGCTTGTACAGGCGGCATTTTTCTTTTAAGGTTAAAGTATTCTCTGAAGTCAAACGTGAGGAGGTGGATAAAAGAGAAAATGGAGTTCAGAAAAGGTTGTGAGGAGTCACGTTTTATTTGTTGTTGTCTAAGACAAACAAGTGATGAGACCGGAGCTTTAGTCGACATGCCTATCAGCAAAAACTGAATCCGTTAATATTGTCATTTCGTTTCTGTAACAACAAATTTCAAACATGGGTTTCCAAGGCAGAGAAATCAGCTTATGTAGGTTATCAACAACCTTTAATTCTTTGTGACGCCTCGAGCACCCGCACCCTCCGCAGCACTGCCACAAGCACAATCCTGCAGATACGACTTTGCTTCCTTTGCCAAACGTTATGCAACTTTTTATCCTCCCTACACATCGGTAAGGGGTTTATGTGGAACACAAACGAAGCACTGCACATCTAGACATTTCACTTTGATCCGCACTGTGTAGGTGTTGGTGTATAAAACAAGCCAGTTGTTTAGTTCATCAGCATAAATTAAAGTATGCATGGTCAAACCTCAAGTGGTTTTTTAAATTCATTTGATCCATTTGAATTCCCAGAATGTGTGAGACAGAGAGAGAGACAGACGATGTATCCAAACTCACTTATAACAAAAGGGTGTGAGATTGGAAAAATATGTCTAAATGTACAATAATTTCACAGCTTGTGCTTATGTAACCTGCTTCGGTATAGAGAATTGTATTCTCTGAAATATCCAGCCACTGGCCATCTGTGAACCACATGCAGGGAAAGGTGGAGAAAAGGCGAAGGGCACAAGATGCAGACGGAGGGTCAGGCTTTTAAACCATGAGGGCAGCTGAATTAGACACGACTCTGCTGCTTCAACTAGTTTGATCCGCTGACAGAAGAGCAGAGTGAATAAATAAAACCAAAGATGATGAATAAGTAAAAATAACACACAGAGACGCTGCTCCGGTGACTTGCTGGCTCAAAACTGGTCCTTTATTCTGCTGACTGGAATATGAGGAGTCGGGCTGGCAAAATGTCCAGGTACGGCGGCAGATTGATGGGGCGTTTATGAAAAAATAATGGCGCACTGCACGCTTGTATTTTGTGAGGGACTCTGCTGTCATGTTGAGTTATTCACAGTAACTGGAACAACAAACATCGTTATCTCGGCCATGGAAGTCATGCTGTCAGTGGAAAATTAATTATTAGCTAAGGAGACTTGTTGGTGGTGCAGATCTAGATGGATTATTAAAAAAATAGTGACAAAATAATGACAGACAATCCAGGGAAAACCTTCCCTCAGTCGCACAGCATGAGGGGAGGGGAGGGGTGATGCTTCCTGCAGAAACGCTCTTTTATTCTCTGCTGACTTTCAGTGACTTTCTTTTTTTTTTTTTAGCTCAAACTGAAAATGTCACTTGGGAAATCCAGTTAAAGTAAAAAATATAGCCTTGGTTTCCTGTATAATGTTGCACTCCCCATGACCTCCGAGTTATATTATATTTAGGAGTAGTTTATATTTAGTGGCATTAAACCACTCTATGAAATTACAATCAGAGTGACGAGCGTCCCTGGAGTCCCGCTGCTGTTAGTTCAGGTCGACTGTAACCACGCATGAAAGAAATGCAGCTCCGTTTTTCATGTCTGAAGCGAGTCCGGCCGGCAGTAGGTGTGTCGGCACAGCGGGGAGAAAAAATAACTGAATCTGGCTAAACCTTGGCTGCAAATCAACTCGCTTCTCATCACCGAGCCACATGATGAATGGATCGGCCAATCAAATCTGTAGAAAGGCACTTCCCTGGTATTACTTTGTAATGGGAATGCCATATTCTTCCTACTTAAATTGCAATCATCACGACAAAAGATATAGCCTAATAACTGCTGAGGAAAATATTATGAAACCCTGTGCAGTGTTCAGCCCTTAAACTATAACAGGAAGTATCAGCTCACACCGCTGCAGCTGTATTAAAACGATGACACATCTCTCATCGTGTGAAAGTCGACTCCTCACGAATAATTTTATGAACTCTAAAGAAAGCTGAATTCAGCTGCTCGCTTATGAACGCGTCACCACCGCAGGATTTGGGACATTTGTCTTAATGCTTGATGCTCCTCCTGATGCAGCTCCAGAGGGATTTGTGTCTCCTGGGAATGAACTGAGGATCGGTCACTTGTCAAAACAACTGCACTAAGAAATCACAAATTTTATCAGCACTAAATTATCCAAAACATGCTCAATGGACACTTTGTTGCCATGAAGCATATCTAAAAAAACAATCAGGTGGCAGTAGCTCAGTGCATTTACGCATGTAGGCATGGTGAAGATCAGAATAGGAAAGAAGGTGATTTAATGAGCAGCAGAAGACCACACCAGTTGCCACTCCTGTCAGCGAGGATCTGGAAACTGAGGCTGCAGTTTGGACCTGCTCACCTAAATCGGACATCACAAGTTTGGAAATATGTTTCTTGGTCTGATTCTGATGGTAGGATCATAATTTGGTGTAAACAGCATGAATGGATCCATCCAGCAGATGTTCAGGCTGTTGGTGTTGGTGTGTGGGGAATCTTTTCTTGGCACTCTTTGGGCCTCTTAGTACCAACTGAGCATCATTCACTCTCCATCTACTGATGGCTGCTTCCAGCAGGACGACGCACCAAGTCACAAAGCTCAAATCAAGACAAACTACTTGAACGGTGAGTTCACTGCACTCAAATGGCCTCCACGGTCACCAGATCTCAATCCATTCAAGGTCCTTTGGGATGCAGTGGATAAAGAGATTCACATTGTGGGCGTGCAGCTGACGAATCTGCAGCATCACGTCAGTGTGAACCAAAATCTCTGAACCATGTGCCACAGAGAATTAATGCAGTTCTAAAGGGAAAACAGTGTACCTAATAAAGTGGCTGGTGATTCAAATAAGACACCATTCTGACTCCTACCCTTATACATCCCTTGCTAATCACTGTTAATTATGAAAGTATTCAGCTGTTGCTTGTGGACAAAGATGTTAATAAAGTCAAAGATGAGTTTATCTCTGATCATCAGAGTCAGGCCGTTACTACGTTTTTAATTATTTATATTCAGGGAGTGTTTATCATCTGTTTCACTTCCATTTTGTGGAGACGAGTTAGTCGACCGGCAGAGATGCCGTTGTGTTGTGAGGAGATCAAACAAAAAGCGCACGCTGCTGTAACAGTCTTGATCAACAGCGCATCGGTCACATCCGATAAGATATAAGAGATCCCTTGAAGAAAAACTGGGATGACAAGCGTCAAAGAGCTACAGCTGAAGCTGAGGACGGGGAAATTAAAGGTTTTACACACAGATACAAATCTATGAGGACCTCAAACTGTATAATCTTGTGAAAGGACTCAGCTGTCAACCAGAAAAACCTCCTCATCACTCACACTCATTGTTGAAAATATTCCTGCTATGAATTCTTGGAGATATTATCTCAGAAAAACAGAAGAAATCCATTCAAACCAAAGAAATCCAAAGAAAACAAGTCAAACACTCTCTACAAGGACATCTGACAAAATGTCCTACTTTTTCTTCCTACTTTGTTATTTTGTGGACCTCCAGCGTCTCTTTTCCTCCTCTGTGTGTAATTTCTTTCCCTCTCGAGAAGAAAAGTGATAAATATTTAGCAACGTTTGAAAGGTGGCTTTTGTTCTGGTAGTGCAGCGTTTTCTGTTGCTTTTGGCTGAAATACACACACGCCGTCACATGGTTCTCCCTCAGATTCTATATATTTTTCACTTTTCTTTTCTCTCAGCCGTCGTATACATTTCAAATCAAACATCATATCATGGGGTGAACAGATGGAGCTTTGAGTGTGTGAGGATGTTTATTTTTGACGTGTGTGTGTGTATTTGTGTGTCTGTGTGTGTGTAGACAGACTCAGTTGCATTTGTGTTTGTACTTGTGTATGTTTTCTGCTCAAGTATAAATTTGCTCTGTCAGCTCTGTTTGCGTGAAAGTCTGAGAGTTAACATTTGCACGCGTGCGTGTGTGTAGTATGTTTATATATCTTTGTGGGGACCAAACGTTGGTAGTTTAAACCCCGCTTGTGGGGACCAACAGCCGCTATGGGGACAAAATCCCCGTCCTCATGAGTGTAAAGGCATTTATGTAACTCCAATGTGGTTTTAGTGTCAGGGTTACCGTTACGTTATGGTTAGGTTTAGGGTAAGGGTCAGGGTTAGAAATGACTGAAAGATTAATAGGCTGTGTTTTGAGTTTTGTTAAAAAAAGAATGACTTCATATAGAGAAAAATACATATCACATATGCAGGACACCTTAAACTAGTTTTTTAATTAAGCAGCAAGGCAGAACAAAATCAGGGCTGTATCAAGACACGAGGACTAAACCCCAATTCAACCAGACCCAGAACTGATCCGGAATTAAAACAGGACTACAACAGTTCAAAATCAGGACTACTTAGGACTTAACCAAGACAGAACCAGAAAAGTTTATATAATTATTTAGCCTTGTTGTGCAAACAAGCCTGCATAACTTAATAAATATAGAATTTGAAAACTAACAAACCTAAAAAGAAACACTAGCTACGAGATACATGAGTACCTATGATACGGTGATACTTTTAGTGAACAACCATTTGACTAACATGTGTGTCACCTGCTCTTGTTCCATCTCTGTTCTGTCCTCATTCTCCATCTCCCTCTCTGTTCATCTCTCTCTCTCCCTCTCTGCTCCTCTCTCTCCCTCTCTGTTCCTCTCTCTCTCCCTCTCTGTTCCTCTCTCTCTCTCCCTCTCTGTTCCTCTCTCTCTCCCTCTCTGTTCCTCTCTCTCTCTCCCTCTCTGCTCCTCTCTCTCCCTCTCTGTTCATCTCTCTCTCCCTCTCTGTTCCTCTCTCTCTCCCTCTCTGTTCCTCTCTCTCTCTCCCTCTCTGTTCCTCTCTCTCCCTCTCTGTTCCTCTCTCTCCCTCTTTGTGCTGACAATCAAGCCAAACACCAACATCATCAAATATACAGTTGAAACCAGATATTTACATACTCGTCAGATAAAAACACAAACACTTTTTTAATTGTAACATCAAATCAGAATAAATGTTTATTTTTTTAGATTGATAAATATAAAAACATATTTGTTAACTTTATGAGTAAAGAGAGAAACTATCTGTATTTCTTAATTGTAAATGGCACCAAATTGTATTCAAAACTGAGCCACACTTATGGAGCTCCACAGTTCTTTTCCTGGTGTTTTGGTTGACATCTCTTGATTTTCCCATGTCAAAGAAACAGGCTCTGTGTTTTGCCTTATATGCATCCACAGCTGTGCCACCAATTTACTCACATGGACTCTACTAACCTATCAGAAGCTTCTTCAGCTCAGAATGGAATCGTCTGGAGTTTTCTTATTAATTAACAATAAACTTAGTGTATATGTACTCCTAAATTTGATGAAAGTGATAAAAAATAGACAGCTCTGTCTCTCTTTATTCTGACATTTAACTAATTCAAAAGATATTTCAATATTTATTTATCCAAAACAAAACAAGTTTACTCTAAATTGATGTTGTACAGTAAAAAATGTTCTTGTGTTTTCCATAAAGTGTATGTAAATATCTGGTTTCAACTGTGAATAATAATTCCTCTTGTTTTGCATAGGAATATACTGAACAACACACAAAGCATAATATATAAAATAACATCTACCAGAGTTTTTTCTTTGAAAGAAGCCCCTTATGTCCATTCTTGTATATCAGTACATTACTGAAACCGATTTATTTAGCCGTGGAGGGAAACAACTGAAAATATGAAATAAACACACATGTGAGCTAAGACTCTCTAAACAAACAGCGTTGTTGTTGTTCGGCTTTTCATTTCGCCATTTGTTGATTCACTTGAAGAACAAGTAACGTAATATGGGTCAAGTGATCAGTTTGATATCAATCTTTTGTGATACACCGTCATATTTATATTATTTGTACAGTACGAATGATTTGCTTTGGTACCTGGTCAAACTTCAGTTCTCCTCTGTCTGCCTGGCTCCGTTTCTCCAAAAGCGCACTCCTAGGCAGCGGCTCCCCCCGCCCCCTCGCTCAGTCGCTTAGTGCCTGAGCTCGGATCATACCAATATTAGGGGGGATTTACGCACAGTCGTAAATTCCCACAGTGTGCACTATGTGCTTCGAATATTGTGTGTAGTTTTGTTTTATGCAGTTGTCAGCCAGGCATCTAACTATGAAAAAAATACACTTCAAAAGACCCCGGGCTTCTGAAAAAACAACCCGGGCTTAAGCCCAGTAAGCCACCCCCCCCGCTCCGCCACTGCTTCAGGGTTCCCCCATCTGCCGAGTACTGCTGATAATCCTGAATAAATCGATATGAAACAGGTTGGGATGGAGAGACAAAAGTTGACAAACAAGATAAATAAAAAAAATATATAAAATTAAAACTCTGCACCACTTCCAGGTTGTGTCTTTGTTACGTTCCATATGTGTTTTCACTCATATGGATTTAATCCACTCCTCAGAAGCTTTTTTCAGCTAAATAAACCTGCAGCCGTTGTTCACATGTTATAAATTTGCCGTTGGCTCTAGTTTCCGGCAACGTTGCCTAATAAGTAGTCTTGTGATGGGAGGAAGCATCGGAGTTAACACAAAGTTCAGAAGTCAAATTGGTATTCCAAGCTGAGAGAAGATTTCTCGACACTGAATCAAGACTAGATTGAAGGTTTCTGGGAGGGCAGTGCATGGCGCTAACACGCCTTTGCTCAAACTAGATTTGCTGTAATCAAAGCACGTTCAGGCACTGTTAGAAGATCAATACATCAGGCTTTGTTCACAGAAAGATAGAACTTCACCACAGATGCAGAACTTATAAAAAACAAAAAACAAAGAAAACAAAAGTCAATCAGCAAAAGATCTGTGAGGAGACGGTGGTTTGGTTTGACTGTATTTATTCTTATTTTATTCTAATTGTCCTTCATAACTTTTGCACTGTCCACTTCCTGCTGTGACAAAACAAATTTCCCACGTGTGGGACTAATAAAGGTAAAGGATTCAGGACTGAAATAAGATCATGTCTCCAAACTTTGAAAGAACTACTTATATAAACTAAATAAGATCAAGGTGACTATCAGATTTCCATCTTATGGAGGCACTTTTTGTAAGATGATACTGGGATCACAAATCTCATGCTATCATTAAATCAATTTGTAATTACACATATTTACTAGTGAGTATGGAAAGAACTAAAATAGCCATTGTACAAATGTGTAGCCCAGTTTGGATCCCATTGTATGTACAGTACCTCCCAAACCCCCTGGCAGTACGGGGGGTTTGGGAGGTACCGTACACACACCTCTCCAAGCACGTATTTAAGACACTCGAAGAAAGTTACTTTGAATAATGATTGTCTGCAATAGACTGGTGTCTACTCCAGGTGGGTCCAGCCTCCTGTGACCAGCCATGCATCCATTTTATTGTCAAAAACTTCTAGATGTCCACATAAAGGTGTGTAGTGATGGTTTATCTTCAGGGAAAGATCGGTGTATTGCATGAAGGCCCAGTGCTTCCTCCAGCTTCCTTGCTGTGGATCTACTATTTCACTTTTCCACTCCTGTCACTCACATTTGCATAAACCCACATGTGGCCGGCGCCACTATGAAATGTGAAAACTATAATACAATACTATGCTTGAGACCACGCTGTAACGTATTTGCAGTAATGACACAGATAGAGGTGAAGTCTTCCTGTCATATAACTGCAATCTGATTTCTTTTTTATCCGCTTTTGTCGCAGGAGCAACAAAGGTAACAGCAGGTGACTACAGTGAGTACATCAAAGCTTTTCTCCTTATAATGAGGCACAAACTTGTAAAGGCAGACGTGTTATTTATGATATCCTTAGAACGCAGATGAAAAACGTGGCAAATTAATCGATGGGCTGTATAAACAGTCATGGTGTGTTTGTGTCTGCTTATCTAAAAAGATAGTGTATGACTGAACAGTGCTATAACGACAGAACAAAGAGAATGAGAAGCAACGGTGCACAACAGCGGGAGAAAAATATTCTCATCCTTAATTCCTTTCCAGCTTCAGTGGAAACCCGGTGGGACCGGTGAATCGTCAAAGTGAATGTTTGCAGTATTGATGTGAAGGCACAGAACAAGAAGACGGCTCAATTAAAGCAGAAAACACCTTTTGTTGTGTGCTCCTCTAAGGGCTTCTATATATACACAGTTCGAAATGTAATTTCAGGAGTTCTTAGGACGGCACTGTGTGCAGATGCCAATATAGTGTAAGCTAATAATAAGTGAAGAAGAAGATTATAAAGATGCTGACTTAGAGCAACAATGGAAGAGAAAATGAAATGCTACGTGTTTTTTTCCCAATTGCAAAGATTTCTTCTTCTCACAGCAGGATTTCTTTCTTCTTTTTTTTACAGTGTGGATATGATGTGGTTTGATCTTCAGAAATGAGACTTTTTTTCTTTATGGAAAATAATTCAGAACTTAACAAAATATAACTGGAGTTTTCTTCCTAAATTACAGTCTGCATAAATGATGCTACTGACAGGCTGCTTCCTGTTCTGTCCGTGTTTGTGTCCAGCTATCACATATCAGGCTAATGCAAATGAAAAACCACCCTTACCGAGGCAAGTATTCGAATCATCGTCCTAACGCTATTAAAGATTTATTGCATAACAGCTGCAGTCATGCAGCAACGCAGCCACTGCTGGACGTTATCCAGTCATTAGAGTTGTAAAAACATAAGCAATCCATTTCTAATCACCAAGTAATCAGCTGTTTAATCACACAGGTCCACAGAGAGGGAACTTCAGTAAGCTTTCCACACTACTGAGCTCACTAGATTTATCTGGCCCGGGTTTGTGCATAAACCAATGTGAGCTCAACTCAGCCACAAAAGGGTTTTTAAATTATTACAGACGGCTTACAGACATGCATGACTGACTGACCAAAATATCCTCGAACAATAACACGGGCGGAAAAGTCTCGCAGAATCACAGATGATGGTTATTTTTAAACAAGAAGTGTGCAGTCTGAAAATGTATTCAAGGTCAAAGGCAGAAAACATCGTATCATTCTTTGTATTCTAACCCTTTACGTGTGTCCAGCTGGATGCTGAGTTCAAATAATGACGTTTTCACCTGACAAACAGGTAACTGTAGCTGAAATGACACACATCAAATTATTTAGTAATTTTTAAAAAAGTGTTTCAACCCAGCAACTACACCCAAAAGCTATGTTTGATTCTTATAACATATTTCTGTTTACAATTATATATTAACATCTTGATCTGGAATGGCTTAAAATGAAGTTTCTTTCATTTGGCATCATTAGCTGTGTCGGTACAGAGAAATTAGCTCCAGCAATCCAAATATTGGCAAGAAAATGTTAATTAAGTGAAGAAAACCAAAGTAACGACAAGCCCTTATTTCTAGTGTGTAGCAAACAAAGTCCAGAAAAACCTTCACAATGACACAAATTCGGAAGCGGAGAAGTTGATCAAAGTCCCAGAAACCAGCCGTTAAGGGAAGATCAGAGATTTTATGAAATACTACTGCTAAGAACCAGAGATGATGGAGACTGATAGGAATAGGAGAACTGCATGAGTCAAGAAAGAGAAAACCTGCCGGCACAATGCACTTTGCTCTTGTGGTTTTTGTTTTGTGAGATGTTTGTGCAGAGAACATGAACATACGGTATCTGCATGCGTGGTTCCCAACATGGAGGAGAACCCTTCATCCCACGGCTGGACCACCGGAGCCGCCTTACCCAAACCCCACTGATGTGACTTTGGATGAATTCAACCACAAAGTGAAGGAAAAGCAGCCAACAAGTGCTCAGCATATGTGTCCTGTTAGACTGTCTGACAGGCCAATGCCAAGTGTGCAAAGCTGCTATCATCCTCTGAAGGATCTAAAACACAGTTTTTCATTGTTTCTGGTGCATTTTTCTTCAATGAACAAACAGAAAGAAAAAGAAATCCCATTTTTCATCACTTGCATCATTTTACACAGCATTTAAAAACTGAATCATGTGATATATCATGCTGTAAAAATAAAAATGAATACCTGTAATGAAGGCATGAATCCAGGCTATAATGATTTCTAATGAATCACCAGAATTGCCCTTTTGGGATTCTTTAAATCAGTTCACCTTTGAGGATTTCTAATTATTTCCTTTTCACAGCAAATCAAAACTAAAACAGAGCAAAGCTTAAGTGGATTTCAGAGCGTTTATGGACTAATGCTGGAGAAGTGTGTCTGTGCATGTGTCGAGAGCTAGAATAAGCTACTTCCATAATGAGCGCAGTAATGTAATAATGTGCTACAATTAGCTGACTAACCCAACAGACGGTGTAGATAGATGAGCAGACACAGCCCTCAGTGTCTTGTGCTACTGAGGCTGGCAGATGGACTGACTAAAGCAAAAGCATATCTAATAGACCCCATAAATATTTATAGGCACTGGATTATCTCGAGTTGTTGGTATTTTTAGAGGAAAAGATGCACTCAACAAACTCAACTACTCAGGATGATTCGGACTCAGCTTCTTATATCTGGTCACTGATTAGACGTTAGTGGGACTTTAATTCAGAAACACTGGCATGTTTTATCTCAGCAGCGCCTGCCAGAACCACTTTAAATTTCTTTACATGTTTACAGCAAATAACGGGATATTAGGCTTTCAATTAGAGAAGAAAGACGTGGTTAGAACTGTGAAGCATTTAATTGAACTTATCCATGATGTAACCTAGTCCTCACTGAAAGCTGCTACACGAGGAACATAGGAAAGGGTCTGAGTCAGCAAACTGGCTCAGTAACAGCAGTTACATCGATTGAAAAATTGCTAGCATTAGCAGGAAACTGTGGTGACTTTTCATTGCGAATGTGAGGATGAGCGTGTTATTTCTTTTTGTAGAAGTTTAAAGGCTTTTAAAGTGGAAGCATATATTAAAACTTTCACACTAGTGTTAACGCATTTTTAGATACTACCTTCAAGGTTTTTTTTTCATTAAATATACGTTTTTTCTTTTTAAACATGATTAGAATTCAGTTTATTACTCACTTTATCACAAAACATAACAAAACAAAAACCTAAATGCAGGATCCGGGATGCAGACTGCTGAAAAACTCTAAATGAAAGTACAAACTGCAAAGCAAAAAAAAATCCAAAGTAACAGGTGTACATGGATGGAAAAACTCTTAACATACACTGTGACAAAGACAGAGGGAAGGTCTATTTATACACATGGGAAAAACACGTGATTAAACATTTATACACATTGCATTTTCCCCACCTGTCTCTAATTCCCGGTGAGGCGAGGTGATGAAAAATACTCTCATCTCATCAGAGAAAGCAAGGATGCAAACAATAATGTGAATCACAGGGGAGGAAGTAAAACAAAGCAAAACACCAGAGACAGAAACTTTCAAAGTAAAACAGGAACTAAGCTGCAGGAACAGACTACACAGATCCAAAGGAGTGCTGGGCAAACTAAACATAAAGGACAAGCTGCAAAAAGAGTAACTAAAAGTCAAGTAAAAGCTGAAACAAAAGCCAGCTGGGGTCACACTTATTATTTGGATTGATGCTTTTATGGCATTTCTCTACACTTGCTGAGTGTTCAAAGAGCTTTCTGCTACAAATTTCATTTACACAACATTTATTTACCTTTACTGTGAAGCACTTTGTCTAAAATCTGCACGAAAACATGCAGATGAGACAATCAAACCACTGACCTTCCAATTAGCAGGTGACTCTAGTACAGATTGTGTTTTTGAGCAACTATTACTGATTTTAACTTCATCACATTATCACTGGAAAATTTCACAACTGCCACACTTTATGGCTGGTATGGGGCTTGAACCCACAACCTTGGCGTTTTAGTACAACATACAACAACATAGTTGCATAGCTTCCTCATCACTTTATTTTATTTAAATAGTTGTCGTCAATCATAAACTGAATCATTGTTTAACATATTTGGTTTGCTAATGTCGCCCAGTCCTAACTAAACATAGCACCATGTAGTATTGAACTAGCTCAGTAATGTCTGCTGCTCAAAGCAAAACCCGATGAGTGGGTAAAACAATGACAGGAGGATAAATTTTTCTTCTTTAAAAAATTACACAGCAGTTTGGCTTAAAGTGCCAAGTTACATTTAAGCCTTCAGACTAGTCTTAACACGATGGTAAGTGTCTGTTTTGGCTGAAGATACAGTTTAACTGTGAAAGCGAGCCAGGCGGATAATTAATTGTGGTCTGTGTAAGCAGTGAAGTTCAAGAGTTTACCAGCCTCCCTAAAACCAAACCTTCATCATGCTTTACTTGACAAGGCCTGGAGGCTACACTGTGATTCCTTGAGTCCTCAGAAACTATATCGTAACTGCAGATGGATTCATAGATGCACAGTTTAAAAAAACAAGGGTGAGATCAAAGGCGGCCCTTCATATGTTGATTTAGATGAAGAGATAAAAACAGACTGCAGATGACAGATTAGGAACATATCAAAATTGCTTGAATATCCTCTGCACATACTGCAGGTTGATCATAAACAACATGTTCTGTGTTTTCTACACAGAAAAGAAATATGCTAATCTGTCCTCCTCATGTAACAGCATGGGCGCATACTTTGTCTTACACCTCAGCAAGCTCGTAAACAAACAAATGGTGTCTGCCTCAGGTTGTGATTAATTAACCCTCCCTGCTCAGCTGTCACTCAAAACCATTTACTGTTCTCGCACTTAGACGCTTAGAGGATAAACACACTCATATTTTTTAATTTACCTCCAAAAGGCCTTTAAACTGTTCCTTCATTTGGTTTTGGACTGAGAAACACGAACAGCTAATCCGGAGAGGGATGCTTGCATTCAACAACCAGCATGCTTGATTGAGTAAAACCTGTTATGGCACTCAGATTCATTTATAAAAAAACGATTACAGTGTTTATAGTGAGAAAGTGTGATGTGGATAGACATATACAGCTTCTAACAACACTCTCTTGTTGTTAGTGTCTTGAAAGTCTGTAACTGTGATGTCTTTATTGCTGTAGTTACATTTCTTATATTGTTGTGGGATTTCCAAAAGGACAAATAAATCTAAATTGCTTCAACTGTGTTGTAAAATCACTCTGGTCTTTGGATTAAAACACTTCTGTCATGCCTGCTGAGAAGAGCAATGCCAAGTTATAGATGTTTAATAAAGAGTCGTCTGCCTTGTGACATTAAACAGTTCTTTATTCAGAGATATAAGCACCTAACCAAATACGACAGCACAATAACACATTTTTCTCTGTTTTACACTTGAGTAATTTCATAACAATCCTATTAACATCGTAGTAACACGTCATTCGGATTAAATTGTTTAGGACGTGACAGACCGAGCTCCACTAAATGGCTCTTTGGTGTGAAACACACAGAGTATAATCTGTAGCTTACAGTGAAGACCACGTAGCTGCACATCTCCTCTGTGTAGGCAGTGACCGATGTCATGTGTATTATTAAGGGGTCTGCGGTACTCTGACCTCCCAGAGGCTTCGAGGCTCTAACAGCTATGAGAACTTTAGTGAGAGCTTTCACAGCTGAATGAGATGGAAGTGAAATATGAAAAATAACACAGAATAAACCTTCGTGGCTCAGACTGGGCAGCAGTGTGGGATCGTTTGAGCACATCTGGCTTTAAAGAGTTATCAGAGCAAACACTTACAAGTAGTGTGAGCTGCTTTCTCGTACAGCGTATGTGAACAGCTGTTTTAGTTCTCCCGCCAGGAAGTGAAATACTCACCACTCGCATGTTGGATCATCGTGACCTCAAACTGGAGTTTAATTTTAGGAAGGAAGGAAAAGTTGCATGAAGCAAAGTCTAGCAATTGAAAGATAAAGTTGTGACCAACATAGCTGGTGCCCTCGCGCGACAGCATGAGCCACAGTCCAGGTGGCTGTTACAGTGCAACTGTGTGACCCTGGGGGGATGAATCCACTGTGCATAGTGTCATGAATGTGGGAAAAATAATGAAGAGGCTCCTAGTTATACTCTCAGTTTCATGCACCATCTTTATTATTGCACACTGCAGACCTCCTCCTGTAAAAACAGCTGTTTGGTCTCTGGATGAAAGCCAGAGATCCAGCTCTCATCGCCAGTGATGAGCCTCAGCATCAGTGTTTTGATCCGTGGTGAAATTACAGATGCTCACATGTAGGTGGTCAGGATGGGACTTCCATGGAGGGGTCTAAAAATAGCAGCACTGCTGGAAGCAGTTCCGTGGCGCACCGAGAGATGACCTCAAAGAGGCGAAATTTGAATCAGATATGGTTCTCGGTTTTTACAGACGCTAAGCCTTTTGATTGCAGCTCATATGATGAGACTGGTTCTGCTCTGCTGTAAGTGTTTTCTGTGGAGATGAACAGGACAAGCAGCTCCAGCAGGGCCACAGGCTTATTAATTATAAAACGCTCTCATATCTTTAATTTGATTTTTGTGCAAGGGTTAATAAGCGGAAGAACAATTACATATGTAGTTTCATTTATCGGAACCCTCCTAATAATAATCAGAACGATTTGCATTTTTTTGCAGTTGTTTATGGCATCTAGAGAATCTTTTAGTGGCTAAATTTTTAAAGTGGTGTCATCGAAGTGTTTGAAAATGGAAAAAACTGAACATGGATGGTGACACATTATCATTCGTGTCTCCCGCTGGATGTCTGTCTTTCCATCTGCCTCCCATCTGCAATTGCAGACGTGTCATTTTTTTTTTCCGTCTGCTAAGTGTCTCATTCATACCTGAGTGCTGGCAGGCCAAATGATTCATTTCATCAGCATTCTGCTTTTCAGTTTGCCACACAGCTACACTCACAGCGAAATGCACAAAACCACAGCAGGGCACATAGCACAATAAGTTGATTAGTTTCAATTAAAGATCCCACTGTCGATAAACTGACGGTGCTGCTGACACTTCCTCTAGTTGTGGGGACATTAAAAACGCATTGCTGTTTTTGCATCTTCCTGTTGCCGTTCTGGATGTACAAATAAACATCAGTGTCTTTTTCTCTGCCTCTGAGGAACCAGGTTGCCTACTTTTCTTTTCCAATTCTTTGCTCTGTTTAATGCAAGCTGTAATTCTTTGGGGGCAAAGAGGCGTTACAGTTTTTTTGTTTGTGTTTTTAACTTTGAGCAGTGATGAGATGATTGTGTGTTCTTTTTCCTGTTGTCACCTCCTCACGCAGCGATGCTGAAAGTGTCTAAACAAGCTCGACAGCGGATGTTAAATGGACTCACTGAGCTGCACGTCCTGCACTTAACATTTAAACATCATTAGCATGCACTGGCTTGACGCTCACATTTGACCTCGTGAATTTCACTCGTGAAACTTGAGCTATAGATTCGATCAAACACGGTGAGCAGATCCAGATGACGAGTTTTGCAAATCAGGCTACATTTAAACTGCTGCACATGAATGCAGCGTAGTCAAAAATTAGCACAGGATCTGACGTACGCTGTGAGAGATTAGACAACTCTAGCAAAATAAATCAATTATTAGAGTGTTGCAGAACAAATGTCTGCACAGTGAAAGAAAGAGAGGAGTGTGTGTGCACGCTGGGGGCTATGCTAAGCTACACCGAGCACAGCAATGCATCAATGTGTCACGATTAGCTGACTAACCCAAGAAACACAGCAGATGGATGGTAGGAAGAAAAAGAATATTAATGATGCTAAACACTAACAGCATTCAAAAACCTGAAAATATTTACGATTTGCCAGCATGAAGATGAAACTTGTAGTTTTATCTCAAGTACACGGGAAAATCTCGTGAAATGCATGCAGAAGGTTTATCTGCACGCTACGATGCTGGAGAGAAAAAAAAAGTAAAGGTCACATCATGCGAGCGCCTCAGATGTTTCAATTATCTCGTTCCTTCTTGCAAAGGCTGCAAAAGCATTTTCTTGCTGGTTCACTCTGTGGTGGTGTTGTTACCGTCACTCTCACAGAATCAAACTGGCTCCTGTGGAAAATAAGCTTATCTAAGCACACCTCCCTAAAAAGTCTTGTGTCAGGAGGTCATCTTATTTAAAATGATCACACGGTGATGACTGCTACTAGGAAACCTGCCGTCTGGCTGCATCTCACGCACTGCAGACTGATCAGGAATGCAAAGATGTGACTGGATTTTCTGCTGATGAGCTTTACAGCAGCTCGGTGATTAGTGCCGTCACCTGCGAGTCAAACTCATATCGGTGTAATGGATCGTGCAATGCACCTGTTTCCTCCATCAGCCTCAAAATTTCTCTAATTTATGGTGTGTTACTGAGCAATGATGCGGTATCTGCGCAGGGCGTTACTCTGGACGAGATGGGGGACGTTACAGCACACTCTCGACAGGAGAACAAATAGTGCTGTGACACAAAAATAGCTGCATGAGGGACTCGGGGAGACCAAATGTATTCGAGATGTCACTTAACCAAAAGAGGACGTGCAATATAGCATTAGCAACTTTGTAGAGAGAAATAATACAGCAGAGGGGGAAAGAGATGATAGGGAGCAACGGAAAACACATTAAAATATGGAGCAGAAGGGATTGTAGAAGAAGCAGGGGAATGAAGGAAATAGAAAAACATTTGACTGTAGTTATGAGGGATAAAAAAGGAAAGAAGCTGTTCCCTTCTCCAGCAGATGAAAGAGGAGACAGCTGTAAAGATAAAATAAAGATGAAATACTGTATTTAATTAAATTTATGCCGTAATGCAGAAAAAGATGGGCATGCAAAGTCAGTTAGGCAGCCTTTGAGCCTTTTTTTCCTGTGCTAAATCTTCAGACATCTAATAGAAGTATTGTGAGGAAAATACGCAGAGGCATTTAATAATGTATGCTGCAGTGAACATAAGGACAGAGTTAAGTATTCGATGCAGTGGGAGCCGCGTATAAACCCCGGCTGATGTGATAGTTGTAAGTGACAGCAGAGGACAGAAGTGAGACAAGATAGCTGAGGAACGTTACTACTTTTAACAGCTGAGGCAGACTGAGCGGTAGGAAGGAGCCCCATGCAACTGCCCTTACACACACACACACACACACACACACACACACACACACACACACACACACACATAAAATGTCATTGGAACTGAATTAGAACTCTCCAGAGGAATCTTTGCCCGAATGCAGCACTTCCTCGAAGGGGAGCGACTGTCCTGATATTTGACCTTTCTTACTCAGCTGGACCATTTTTGACATTTCGGTCCATCATCCCTTTTTTTTCTTTTTCCTTTCTTGCTTCTCCTGCTTCCTGTTTTGTTTAAGACCAAAAAAATATATAAATTAAGGAGAAATTAAAGTAGCTTATTCATTTGAAAAAACATTTTTTTATTTTGGATTTACAAAGTTGTCCAGTATTTGTACACGAGCATCGATGAACTGATAAACTGCACGTGTGGAAGTGCATTTCTTGTAGAGCAGCAAGACGAGAATGTTTAACCCTAGAACACTATCGCCGGGTGATTTACACCCGAGCAAATACATTTACATGATTTCTCTCTCCTGCAGCTGTTTGCGTGTCGGGGAGCCTGTGCCTTCACCAGGGAAGTCTCAAATTTCCCAGGAATGGGTGGACCAAAGACCAGCTTTCCAGAGTCATTATTTTGTTTTAGGAGGTTTTTTTTCATTTTGTTAGACACGGCACAGTTGAAAGTAAAAGACGACCACTCTAATTTGTCATGTGTTGTCATATTTTGATATATTTGATTACTGTTTATTGGTTATATTATATCGGGTAAAAATCACCCGGCATTAGTGATTGTGTTACTATTTATAGCGATAGTGTTCTAGGGTTAAATGAGCTCAGACAGTCTACTAAACACATCATGGTTCTCGAGTATGTGGAACAAGGTCTAAAGAGTAAAGAAATAAGGTTATTTTTTAACTTCAATTAAATGCTGACACAATAACACATAAATCATTACTAGCAAATAAACCCTGCGTTTACCCTTGAAGGAAAAGTTATGCGCATTTAATCACAACAGAGCAAACCTTTTGAAAAACAGAAGAAAAGTTTGATAATTACATGCTTTTTATCTGTTTTTTAAGTCTCCCTTAGATCTTTGATAATACACTCACTTAAACCCTACAGTTTAATGACTTCTACATCCAGATAAATTTTACCAAATTTATTTCTAGGACCTTGGAAAGCAGTGATATCACTAGAAAGACCCTGGAGAAGGGTTAAACTAACATTTATCTGAATATATAAACATACAGCACTGCATAAAAGTCAACTCGCATTTCTCTAAACTTTGCTAGAAAAGTGGTTTATTGAAACATTTGCAAACACATGGAATATATGGTCAGTAAATATTTGCTGTGAACACTTTTATACTTTTTATATGTCCAAAGAAAAACTCCTTCAGAAATCCTGGAGAACTATTACTCAAGACCACCAATCAGAAGGAAGTCTGGCTCCTTGGAAGCAAAATATAATGAAATGAGGGATGGGTCAAGACTTTTGCACAGTACTGAACATGTTCCTGAATGTGTTTAGTTTATTATTTTAATAAAAAACCACTTACAGCGTCCTGGCACAGTCCTGCCAGAACCAGCACAATCTTCTCACTACATGCAGTGCATGTGCATATGCAGCATCAGACACGAACTCAAATATTATTCGAGATCTAATTGTTTGAAATGTTTTTCCGTCGTTAAACTAAATTCTATTTCTAAGATGCCAGGTCTCAGCAATTACTCAGTGTTATCACAGGTACAGACGGATGAAGGTATGAAAATAGCGTTTATTTGTGCAAAGTAAGGTCAGACCTGATGGAAACAGCTGACCGTTTTAAATACAAACATGTTCTTAAAACATAGTCAGGTGGGAGGTGTGTGTGCGTGTACGTGTGTGTGTGTGTGGAGGGGGGTTATTTATGTAATTACTTAATTGTAATTGATGCTCTGAAATTGTAAAAGCAAATCTGAAAAGCTGTGATGATGCTGCTGTTTTTTGCAGCGAGCACAAAGATAATATTTGCTCACACACAAAAAGATCTGTGTTTATGCCAAAGGCGTGCTGCTTTTGTTCAGACTGTTTCTCTGAATCCCTTCTACCCCCCTTTTTCCAACTCACTGTCTTTCTCTGTCGTCTCTCACTCAGTACATAATCAGCCTTTGGACTCTAACCAAAGCTGAAAAACAGCTCGAGTGAGGGATGAACAAATATACATATAAATATATATATATATATTTTTTTTTCATGTAACAGTATATCGCTGCCTTATTGTTTCGATTAAAAAATAAAATACACAGGATGATTATTAATAAAAAAATTCATGTGTTTAGTGTGGTGATAACAGAATGAACCCAAGGCTTTTTGGAAGACGTCACAGTGGCAATTTAAGCATTTTTATTGTTCTAAGTGGATAAAACCTAACAAAAAAAGGATGAAATTGCTTTTTAATGCCTCACCAAAATGTCACCATGTCCTGTTTGTGTTAGTGTGAATATAAAACAGGTTTCATTCGTGCCTGGCTGCTTCTCCCTCTCTCTCTTTGTGTGCATGTGTGCATGAGACTGTGATTATTCCACTCACTCGACTGTGTCCTCCCAGTTACACCAGTGTCTCTGATCCAGCTCTTGCATGTCCAGTCTGAACTTGCCCAGGCAGAAATCCTCAATAGCGTATTCGTAGTGAGGTCCACAGCCCAGTGCTGACACACACTGAGACACTGCTGAGAGAAAGGGGAGGGAAGAAAAGGGAAGGACGGCATTAGAATAATGAAGGAAAGTGGGCTGAATGTAAGTTGGATCACAGCACAATGCATAATTCAGTGCAGGGCTAACAACTTTTTACAACTTTTAAAAAGTGTAATGCAGTGAGCTCTGGTCGCAGCAGGATGACGGCAGAGGGCAACACTCAAGAACAAGAGTGTCTGTAACTGCTGCCACCTTTTGTGGATCAATGCAAACTGATCCATTTCCCCATCTGTTGCAGATGACACTGACACAGTGTAAGCTTTATCACTGCCGTACAAGACCTCCAAAACCACACACAGACAGATAAGAGACAGACGAGACAAACTGAACACCAGCGTTTCAGGTAAATTCCTGGTGGACATGAAGGAGAGTGCTCCAGATGCTGAGAGGGACACTGACGTATTAACAGAAGGACTGTGTGACAAATGATGTAACGTGGGTAAGAAAGTATGTGATGGCAAAGATGTTTGGTAACACCCATTCAAGATTATCGGTTAAAAACGATATGTCATAAAAGAATAATGTGAGAAGACTGCAGCTGCGGTAAGCTCAACATAAAAGCTCTGGACTTAAGGAAATTGGTAATTTCTCTGCATTCAGAGTCCTATTAGTGCTTTTACAGCTCATTAATTAACTTTTTGACCTTTGTTTATTTCCCTCCCCGTGTGGGTGTAAATGGACTGACAGCCAAATTACTCAGAAACAAACAGGGTGAAGAGTCACAGCTCCAAAGTTATCATTTAAGGGCAGACACGACAGGATAGATCCCTATAAACCCTCACCTGCAGTGACACAGTGCATTTCAGAAATGTTAGGCTGAAAATGCTAATGAGATGTTAAATATCAACATTTTCACAGATTTGTAAATTTTTGTTATGAAAGATTCAAAATTCTTGTTTCAATTTGTTGCAACGTTTAAGTCAAAGCTTTTGATTTTTTTTATCAGTCACAAAAGAGACGAATAAAACTGGAAGGTTTGTTGAATATAAGTATCAGGAGTAAGAAGAAGACTTTAGAGTTCGGGCGTAAAAGTAATTATGTATCGTAAAATTCTGCATTCTTATTTTGAAAACACAAATAATATTTTATATATTTTATGCAACAAATATCATTGTCAAATATTTTTGCACTGCAAATTTTAAGTAATTTTATCTTTGTATATTGTATAATTTTATGTTTAAACATGGAAGGAAAAATCTCAATAAACATGCCCTAAATTGGAAAAATAATGGGCAGAGTAATCAGCGTTAATGCCTACATGCAAAAATTGTATATTTTGTCAACATTAGTATTAAAGATGACAGGCAATAAAGGCAAGTTCTCAACCATCTTGACCAATGCACAAAAAAAATCTGTTTTACAGAATAAGATTACTATGTACACTTGCACACAACTAGCAGAAAATGTTAATCAATAAAGGCCAATAAAGCAAAAAACTACAGAAACAACAATAAATCAATATTACAGTAATTCATAATATTTTATTAATATTAATTAATAATTAATTAATTAATATTAATAATATTTATATATAAAATTGTTTTGCATTAAATTACTTATCAGCCTTCCTTATCAGAAAACATAAAAAGACCAGGAAACCGCCCTGAGGTCGGATTTGGAGTCATTTTTCTTCTTACTTAACTGACAGCGTCAGCTTTCTTTTTTCATCATGCTTCACAGTCATAATGTCAGTGCCAACTTGAAATCTTTCTGACACTCTACTGATCTTCCAACTTGTATATTACACACACATCACTCTAAAGCACAACTTACTCATAATTACTCATAATACTGATTATTAGTGCTCTGCTCACTCCCTGAAAATAACAAATGCATAATTTAAACACGATAATCCTTCTTCTTCTTTGACCAACAAAGACGTTTTTTTTAAAGGTAGACACTACCAATGAAGTTATGTCTCAGGAAGGAGATATTCATATTAAAAGGTCTCCCACAAAACTGCACAACTAAATGTTAAAAAAGAGAAAACAATATACATTTCTACAATAGCGGTATTTTGCTAAAAGGAAAAACTGAATTATCACGACACAGAAATCACACTCATATAAAAACACTCATCTTTTTCATCATTCCTCCTCTTCCCGTTTCCCTCCAGCGTTTACTTACTCCCTAAGCCTTTTATCACCTTTCCTCTTGTTTTGCGTTCTTATTACAACCGCTTTCATTTCTATTCAGCTGTTTTCCTTTTCCCAGAGAATCCGTTCGTCTATATTCATCTCTATTAATCCGTCCTTTGGCAGCTTGCTGAAATCTCATTACTTCTGCAGTCCTCTGGGAGTTTTGTGAAGTGGACAAACCATTTTGTGACTTTTAGTGTACTTATTTGGACTCATCAGTACCAACAATATAGAATTTTGAGATATATGCGAACACTTTTTGATCTTACATTGCTGCGTGCTTCAGAATAGTTGAATTTAATAAATGGAAACTATATTAAGGTCAAGTTTCAAGTCACAGCTTTAATTTACATCTAGTGTTAAGAGATCAGAAAGTGTCACAATTAAACATCTAATGTTTCTTGGGCAGCGGGTTGTTGTTTCGGTGCTAGTTAATGCAAAGGAGAGCCCACAGGTGATTTAGACTGGTGACCGGTTGTAGTCTGCTAACATCAGGAGTCAAACTGGTGTATTTGTAAGAGAATAAGTTCCATTTTTTTTAAAGCACTCAAACAAACACTGCCACAAAAATGAACAAAAAACATGAAGATGAGCACAAGCTAATCTTAAAGAAACACCTTGATGGCAGCACAACAAATCAAGACTGTTCTGTAGGAGAATTCACTGCATGATGCAAACCCCCAGCAACCCACACAAACAAACAGGCCAGTTGCACAGAACGTGTTGTAAACAGGAACAATGTGTGTCCTCAGAATATTCTCAAGTGGCAGATCTTTGAGGAAGCGTTTGACTCAGTGTTCTCTTAACAAAGCCTCTTTGGAGCGTCTAAAGGTTGGTCACAACAGCGCTGCGAGTCGTCTCAGTATTCACAAATCACACCTTCGCTAATTCAGCTACACTGGATCCGCATCGAGTTCAGGGTCCACTTGAACATTCTTTGATTATTTGACTTTTAGAGCTCTGTGTAGCCAAGTAACACTGTACACCAGTGAAATGTTACATTCACACTAAAAAGTAAAGGTGACGGGCCAATTGCAACAGAGCCTTTCCCAAAATTTTACTATGGCAGAACAAGAATGTCTTTTTTCAACAATTTCAAGTCCCTTCCATCACAGGAGGAGCTGGGTTCACATGATTTAGTAAGCATCTGCCTCTGTAACGATGTAGGATGCTTTCTGGCTGTCTTTTTCCCAGTATAATATTAGCTCATCATCTGCATATATTTGAATGATATGAAGTGAAAATAAAAGAGGCTCAAATAAGAAACCCCTGTATGACTTTTTATCTTGAAAAGCCTTCAAGGTAAAAAGGTCTGATAATGGCAATAAATACACATTTTACACAAAGGTGATCTAATCCAGCGGTCCCCAACCCCCGGGCCTTGGACCGGTACCGGTCCGTGAGTCGTTTGGTACCGGGCCGCGAGAGTTGAGGCTCAGGTGTGAAATGTATGGTTTTCAGGGTTTTTATCGGTTTTCAGCGTTATTTTGTTATCGTTTTTATCGTTAACTCGGTTTTCCTGGGTCTTTTCACGTGTGTTATGAATAAATCTTCTTTTTTTCACTAGTTTTATTTTGTTGTATTTATCCGCGACACCTTATTGCCGGTCCGTGAAAATATTGTCGGGCATAAACCGGTCCGTGGCGCAAAAAAGGTTGGGGACCGCTGATCTAATCCACAGAATAGCTTCAGAAGAAGAAACTAAGACTTGAAACTTTAATAATTTCTATCAAAAATTAGCAAATTTACAAATAAACTTAAAAAGTAAGACAATTGATTGGTTGATTACTTCTTTGTTGTAACAATGCTCTTGGCAATAATACTGCTGTAACGAAAATGCAGCTGTGGGTTGCGCGCATGACATTCATTACAACTACACGTGTCAGTGTTTGTCTGCTGGTGCAGAGCAAAGGGACTTTGGGGCAGTTTACACAGCATCATCATGAGGATGGTTTAAAACAAATCTGTACAAAGTGGAGGACATATGAGCAAACAACTTGTGTACATTCACACTAAAAGTCCCGCTGTGAGGAAAGAGGATGAAAAGGCTGACACGACTGGATTCAAAGATGGTGATCAAAGAGTCGGATCAAGTGAATATGTTTGCGAGACAGATGTGGCGTAAACGATGAGAAAGAAATGGAGGCTAAAACAGAGAAATAGAGAGTTTCCATATTTTTTTCTCTATCACATCCTGACAGTAATTCCTGTCCAACACTTCAAACTGACCAGAACAGAACACAAGCATCAAAATGCAACTATTTAAGTATTTTCTGCACAGAGTTATTGATAGGTTTATAAAACAAAACCAGTTTGTTATGGTTAAAAATAGATTAAGCACAAATATGCGCTGGATCACAAAGTCCTCACTCCCACATGTTGGACTCCCTTATTTTCCACTGTGATTAATAAAGGTTGCTCTACTCCCTACTCCTGTTATTAATGATGAATGCTTTCATTGGCCATAAATTGTGTTTTCCACAGTTGTTCACCGTAAGTCTTCATGGTGCCGTACTGAGGACGGGGTTGCTACTGATTCCCACCGAGGAACTGGCACAACAAGCAAAACAGTGACCATTTACAGTGACTGCCTTCATTGTTTAAACAAAGTGAGGTGTGAATCCACACAAGTGCCTGTTGAGGATAACTAGTTTGAGTAAGTGCCCCAAAATGATTCACATCCAAGTGACGGGGAGTTTGAGTGTCTGTAGTAAATATGAAGGGAGGAGAGGATGATTTTCGACGATGTTATTGTAGAATTAGGTCTGTGCAGAGAGAAGGGAAAATAGTTTTTAATTTACAACACAAAAAATGATGCGTTACATCAGCCATTGGTTGGTGATTGTTTTCATTATAGCTGCCACTGAATTTTGAAACTGAGACAAACTGGACACTCGTGAGCTAAAGATGATGTTCCTTTTCTTCTCTGATGGCAGATGGCCGCCCCTCCCTGAGCCTGGTTCAGCCGGAGGTTTCTTCCTGTTTAAAGGAAGAATTTCCTTCTCACTGTCACCGAGTGCTGCTCATAGGGGTTCGTCTGATTTTGGGGGTTTTGAAGCGACTGTTTTTGTAATTTAGCACCAGTAGAGTTATACCCTGCAGAGAATGCAGCTTTAAGGGACATCTGCATTGGTGTTGTTAGCCTTGTAGCCTTCTGTTACATAAAATCTATGTTTCCACACATAAAAAAGCATAAAAAGTTAATTCACAGACCTTCATATCGAAACCTTGCTTATTTTTGTAGCCATGAAAACAAAGACCACATGACTCTGATTTACCAAATGAAGTCATTTTATGATCAAACCAATCAAATCCTCCTCAAACCTTCACCTGAAAGCAAGTGTCTGCAAATACTGAGCACAATAAGCCTCATAGTGGATACATTGGTCCATCTCTCTGTTTAAATTTACATCCTGCAATCAGTAGTGGATGCAAGACCCTAAGACCATGTTCACACAATAAATTCCACATGAGTGGGCTAACTGAGCCCACTCACTGTGCAGCTTGATTGCATGTATGTTGATTTGTGAGAAAGCACAGACTGAATTACATACTGATGTGTACCGTATCAGTTATGTATGGATCACAAGTGTAGTATGAGGGATTAGTTGACCACTACAGCAAAATTAACCAAATTCGCACACACAGAAAAGGGCCAAATTGCACATTTGTCACATGACCTGTCACGTTTCGACCCAGTTTTGCTTAATTCTACCAGTTACTTTATCGGGTATTTAAATACAGGTACTGCTGCCAGTACGAGACCTGTGGAGGCAGCAGCACTGTGGCCAAAAACTTTCCATTAGGTTGTCTTCAAACAGAAACAGAGTGGTTGGTAATGTAGCAACAGAAGATATCAGTGTTTCCTGGTCGTGTGGAAACTCTACGTTTATCTTCCAGTCCAATGGAAAAACAAACTCGACTTAGCAAGGAATAACATTTATCTGCCTGATCTTTTCTTGGGTAACTTGACAAATAGTTGGACAGAAATATCCCAAAAGTGTCTTTGACAAAAAGTTTTTTCTTTAACACGAGATGCCCTGTCCTGTTGCTCTAACATGTACCTCTTCTTGTCAAATCAATGTTATGTTCCAGACACTCAGAGCAAAGGCAGAACATGATGAATCTGAAGGAAAGGTCATGATTGACTGGAGATTTTCCCATTTTCTCCCGCAACCACGTATTGATTTCGAGCTGCAACTAAAAATAATGCCACCTTTAGACTTTCACATCTGCACCTCATCCTCCATCCTCACACAAGAAGCAGACGCTGGAGACAAATTTATTTCTAGAAATTGATTTTCAGATTGTAAAAAAAAAAGAAAAGGGTTTTTTTTGCTTTGTTGACTCACCCTTCCTTCCTGTAATTTCCTCCTGTTTGATGGAGGTGATTACTTCCTTCAATCATTCCTCTTGTTTAAGGGGAAAAGTTTGTCTCTTCTGAGTTGGGATCATATAAAGTGAAACAGCCTGAAATGTCTTTTCCCATGAATTAAGGAAGCTGTTATAGGTGCAAGTATGCTGTTAATCTTAATTAGTAAGGGTAACTAATACATAAGAATATGGCATAGTTTTCCATGTGCATGCCAGTGTACAGTCTTTGACCTTTAACACTCCACTATTTCTTCTTTGTTTGTCTCTAAGAATCCCATGCTGCTTCAGGAGGCTGTTTATGTGTGTTATTATGTGTGTGAGAGAGATAGCATTGAACTATCTATCTATTTATAATCTGTTTTGTGCGCTCATCATCATGCAAGATAAATAAGTAACTAAATCCAGAAAGACACTAACAACAAGCCTTGCAGCGAGACAAAGGAGCTGCATCTCACAAACTGACTGCTGAAAGAATGTATCTGTTTGTATTCTTTTATTTATCTACTTTCATATGCACAAACACATTTGTGTGTTTGTGTGCTTCACAGTTATGATTTTGACTGCTTGCAAACAGAGGCCAATTTTAATTTCTTTAATCCCCCATCAGAACGCCTCAGAGCAATTTTCACATATGAAATGTTAGTGCACGCCCGAACACACAGGTCCTGACGTCTAGCTTCACAGTTGTTGATCTGCTGTTGTTCCATCACACTGCAAAATATTTCAGTGTTTGAAGTTACGCAGAAACAATATGTGAGAATCAAGCAGGAAATTAATGCAACATTAAGGCAGATAGTTTAACACAGAGCAGAACATCGGTGAAAAATGCAGGTACTTCATTCAAAGCAAACACAGAAAGAGGAGGAGCAGGAGCAGATGACGATAGTCAAGTCAGATGAAGTAAATGTCTAAATATAGATGAAGCCACACTTCAGAACATGTTGTCTGTGGAATTGGACCGTTTTTTTTTTTTCATTTTTCAGCTCTGACTCATTCCCAGAATGCAAATGATGTCGAAGCTGTGGAAGTTTTCCTTTTTAAAACATTTAATGAATGAGAGAAAGTGGAAGTCGAGTTTTTCACTGGGATGTGAAAAATCTCCCTGCAGTGCAAGATGTTTCCAGAACATTACACAGAATCCTCTATGATCCCATTTTAGTTTTAGATACCGTTTGCAAATAGTTTTATAACAAACCACAGTAGAAACCATGAACACCAGGAACCACCAGCCATGGCAAATAAGCATGAATAAAAATGCGATCTGTAGCATTTTGTTAAGTCAGAGGTTGTTTTCTCATGAATTACTAACATGTTCCTCGGCAGCATCCGTCAGGAGTACGCACAGCAGCAGAGCTTGGCAGAGGAAGCAAGCTCCTGGGAGTGAAATGTAAATTCAGTGCAATGCTTGATGATGGCTTGATGAAGCAGATTGGGGGCATTTCCAAAAGTTTCAGCTGTGGCCTCTGCAGCAGACAATTTGATCTCCTGTGATTGGAAAGCATGCCTGTGAGCCTGGGAGGCAGACAATCGGGGGGACTTGTCCTCTTTTTTTTTTTCGCCGGCACTGCAACACTTCCTTCATCTTATCAACATCCTGTGAATTTTATTTGTGACAGACCAAAAGTTACTTATGTATCTCTGTATCTATTTATTTGTCAGTAATAATGTGACTATTGTCTAATTTCAAAGGTCTTTGGTGTAATCAGCCTGTTAGAGCTAATGCAATTTCTCAAACTTTGTTCCAGTCACCACTCAGCTGTTCTGCAAGTTTTAGTAAGTTTTCCCACATGTTTGTGATGCAAATAATTTCTGTATTTATGTCATGTATACTGTTTATAGGGGACAGTGGTTAGCAGGGTGTAGCCCACCTATGGCAGCTGGGATAGGCTCCAGCCAGTCACAACTGTGAAAGTGGAAGCAAATGGATGGATTAGCTTGTTTCAGACTTCAAATCAACTGAAAAGCTGCACAAGGCTTGGTATAAGATAAATAATGATTCTTTTTTAAGTGTCAATCATGCAAAGCTACTATAAGGGTCAGCATTTAGGTTTTACTTCCAAATAATCTGTGCAAAAAACCTCTTTATTTGATAGCACTGTCACTTTATCTTTGCCGTCATCAATATTATAAGTGACAGACGTGACGAACACAGCTACAAGGTAACAGGTGGTTTAAAGTCCAGCTAAAGCACTTTGTGAATGATGGGCTCTTGATACACTGGTTATAGCAGATGTTCTGCAAAAGATTCCTCGAGGACAGAGTTGAGTCACGGATGAAACTGTTTTCTTCCCGTGTGGAAGTGACAAACAGGCAGGAGAGAGGCAGGCAGATGTTTGCTGTCAACAGCCTGAAGACTAATTAGATAGCAAGAGCTGATGTTCACAAATGGACTGGCGTTCTTCTCTCTGTCACTCTTTCCTGTCTGCTTCCTCCTGTCTCATTTTCATCATTTTCTCAGCGATGATTCATGGAGAAGGAAGTCTTTATCTGTGGCCTCTGTTCAGAATTTTTGTTTTGACCGCTGCTGCTTCATAACCCAACCTAATAACAAAACACCCACTTCTTTGACTTTAAAGCACATTATATTCATGAATCATCTCAGTTCAGGGGGCAGTGGAGGATAAGAGGAAAACAGAAGCCTGTTTTTCTTCCCACCTATCTGACAGCTCCATTTAGATTCTATAAAGTTAACCAGGTTTTATACATATTTTTATAAAAGCACACACATTCAGCGGTTCCTCTACGTGCCTTTATTCTCACTAGGAAAGTTTAGAGAATGTTTCTGGTAGCACAGTTCAGTAAACTTCTAAGAAAAATCAGCGCATGTTCCCTTTTCTGCATGCAGAAACATTCCAAAACCACGGTGATACAGCATCGAGCAGTAATGCTTTGCTCACCTAATTTTAAGTGGAAAAGTAATATTAAAATCACGAGCCAGTTTTTAACAGCTTTGAATGCAGGTCTCTGTATGTGGACGGTGAAAAGAATGTTTGCTGAGAGACTAAAATCCCACAGAGACGTCTCACACGTCACTAATTAGTTGTTTTATGGCCACCGTTCTGACATGCACATATTTTAAAAACAACCACCTTTTTTAATTAAGAATCATGTAAAAACATGTGAGCCCTGCTGTATTTGGACATGGAAGTCATGCATACACGGGTAAATGATAAGTAACCGAAAAAAACCCAAAACCTATTTAGTCAACAGTGATTGGCTAGCTATTAAAAGATGACTGTGACATCACTGATTAGAAAAGCAAAAGTCTATATTAAAAACACACTTTGTTTGATGTTTTGCAAAGTTTGAAATAGATGCCACTAATATATCTGGTTTTGTTTGGTTTGTTTTAGTCTCTATGTCTCTCAGTTAGTTACTGACCTCATCACAACTATAGCTTTGAAAATCGGGAGCAATCTGCAACATGCTTGCACTGAAGCAGAAATAATTTCTCCTCCACTTCTTGATTTTTTATTTTATTTTGCCTGAAATACAGATAGTTGAACAGAAGTAGGCCCAGTTTATGAACATGTACTTAAAAACCCCCAAAGACAAACAAACATGTTCCCACAGGCCAAACGTGTGGGGGAAAAAATCCCCTTCCCAAATTAGAAGTGACACTTAAATCAAGTGAAAGTCAGTAAATTAGCAGTGTGTGTGTGACAGATGAAGCCTTGTGCAGGTGGTGTGACGTTGTTGTATTAATGGCAGCCCATCTACAGCTTTACCAAGCTTTCTTATACCCATTAGATGAATATGTGATGCATCGTATGAAATGATATATACAAGTAAGAAGTTCCACAACTAAACTTACTTATCTCACCTCTACAACAGAAATGATCTACTTGATAATACGTTATACAGAACCAATGACTTGTGGAGTCCACATTTTCATTACTGTATTCCTGTGATATAAATTATAGGTCTCAGAGAGCAACAATGAAATATGAAAGCAATTTTCCACACGTTGGCCACAGTGATGTGAAAATTCAAAATGCCAGCCCCGAAGGTTGTCCGCTTATGTGCTACGAGGTGTGTAATTTCACCTACCACTTTATTTTCGACAGCTGATCAGCGAGTGCTTTTTGAGACCACACAATAGGGCGACAAAGGCAGCGGAGTACTTATATGTATAAAAATTGGCTGTTTACCACAGCTGGATACAAATGATCTGGATGAAGTGAGTCATCGCTGCTCGCTTGTTTTCTGGCAAGCAGTGCATGAAGTATGTGACGAATTAGCAGAAAGGAACGCTGGTAGCGATACATCAGCCGCCGTCATTACATCTTGTTACGGCTTCGCCTCTAGCCCTGTCACTCACACTCGCGTACACACAAATTAGTTCTTTCCTCCACCTCTCTGTCCTAATCAGACAGCTGGAGACCTCGAGGGTAGGAACTAGCATCCTGGAAAGTTCTCAGATAATTGAAGTGAGAGACAGAGAGAACAGAGGAATGATTTCCTTCAGAGAAACCTCGAGCGTAGCACAACGTACACACGACCCCACTCATGATGCAGTGACTTGAGATGACCATGAAGCTTAACAAGGCCCTCTTTCTCTCCCAGGTACTCTTAGTGTTATTATCAATGCTTGAAGCTGCTGCATACCGATGCCACTTGAAAGCAGCAGCAAAGAAAAAGAAAAGAGCTGAAGAATCAGAAAACAGCCTCCGGTTTTGACAAATAGATGCATACACACAATCTTACCCACTCCCACACCCTCCTACACACTCACACACATAAAAGCTACAAAAGTGGCTTCGTACAAAGTGTTTTCAATTTTCACATCAAACAATTACAGCTTTTCATGAAGTGCTTTCAATTTAGGGGTTTAATAAAGGCAGTGGGTTTTTAACCTAATGAGGCTGAAGTGCTTTTTTGTTTCTACTCTATTGTTAAGTTTGAGGATAAATTAAGAATTTTATGACTGGTTCTACTTATTATTTTACATCGGTTGTTACATCATTATTTTATTTTATGGATTTTTATGGTTGTTAAAGTTCTTCTTATTGTATTAATCCAACATTTAGATATGACATTAAACCTGAATGTTTGGATTTAGATAAGAAAACTGATGCCATGATCATGTACGATATGTAGCAGCCAAGTTAGCTGAGCATAGGGAATTACAGCAGAGGGGGGAAAGAACAAAAAATGTCCTCGCTCTGTTGGAAGACAAAAACATCCCCAAACAAACACAAAGCAAAAGAGGAATTTCTGAGCATGTTTCAATTAAAAACATGAATCTGTATTCCTCTGCAAACGTATCTGAGCCTTAAAATCAGCGCTGAGTCTGGAGTTTGTTGGGGCAACAGTTCACAGAGGGCCTCTTCAATTATGTTATATACAATCTGACCCAACAGAAGCACAGACCTGTAAAACAGACAGGTAAGTCTTGACTCTTTAAATATCATATAGCATGTTCATTTTGGTAGCAGTCCCAAAGATCATTATCCACTTCATGGAACTAGTTTACAAACTCGTCAGCTGATTGCGACCAGAGTAAACAAACATCTTAACTACGGTAAACAACAACAGCTACCTGACATGTGACGTGACACATATTATTACAATAAATGATCAATTATCAAAATTATTAATAGATTTTACCAACAAAACAGAACATTTATGACAAGGAAAAGAATATAACTGACCATCGTCCATTTCCATATTCATATTTAAATGATTTTTCTGTGAAAGAAACAGGAAATCACTGGAGATCTCTTACTGTTAAGCATCACACTCAGCCTCCAGCTCCAGTGAAACACAGCATGCTTGTGCTTCTCTGTGACAGGACCCTACGCCGAACTTACTGTCAGAATAAAAATAAACGGCTCAAACACGTCACCTGAATATTTTATCGGTGTTCTTTTCAGATGTAATAATACAGCACAAACAGGGGAAAACTAGCAGTAATAAATAAATGAAAATAATCAGAAAGATGAGCTCGTTATCGTTACACTCGATGTGATTAATGTGATTAGATAACCCCTGCCTGGAGATCTATATATGGATTTGTGGTTCATATGAGCGCCGATATAATGAAGTGGATTCAGGCTAAGCTCTCTGCATCACTGTTTTGAACAACATGAAAAGTGCTCAATAAATTAGATTTATTTGTATTTATGCTCCCTCACTGTAAATAATAGTCCCCCATAGATTTATCAAACCATATTAAATGCCCAGCAACAGGCCAGGCAACAAGGCACGATGATAAATAACTGCATGGTTTCCCTCATAACAACACGATTTGTGAAGGCTAATGAGATTTTTATCACAGGGATTAGGCTTCAGGGATTGTTATCTACCCCATGTAAGAACCACTTTGATTGCATTTAAAGTAGTCAGGTGTTTAATAAATACTAATGCGCACACACACACACACACACACACACACACACACACACACACACACACACACACACACACACACACACACACACACACTCTCAGAGAGATGGAGGGAGAAATTGGTTCATATCCCTCTATCAGAGCAGGCCTTGTACGCTGCTTTCATGGAATGCTTATTGATTTTGCATCTTCTGCTTTTATAGCTTTTAACAGTCTTGTTAGAGCGTGTTCACAGTCTGCAGTCTGGCCTACATCTAACTTCATCGCCTATCTCTGATTGTTTTCTTCTTTTATTTTGATGTTGAAATGTGTGATTAGCATCCACAGATGTAAACAGGTGCTTTAAAACTACCAGATAGCTGCTGCCTGGTCCTGGACATGCTGTGACCCACTGGTTCAGATACACTTGATTTTTTTCAACATTATTTTTGCTCTGATTTCTGTTGCAAACACTTTGTGGTATCTGCTCCAGACTAACACTTGCTATAAGGAAATATAAAGAACCTCATCAGTTCTTCTTTCACGCTGCCAGCTTCACACACACTCTGTTACAAAGGGTTATTATGGGGCAAACTATTGGGGTTAAGTATCCATCCCCACACAGTTTTAAAAACACATTCCTGGTGTAATCGATGTAATGCTGACAGCTGGCTGAGTGCTCTGCCAGGTGTCGGGCTGACACCTTCCTGCACACCTTGCAGTGTTGCAATTATTTAAAAGGCGTGCATGTGCTTGTGTGTGTGCGTGTGTGTGTGTGTGTGTGTGTGTGTGTGTGTGTGCGCATTTGCCCATCATATTTAGCTCTGTCAACTTGAGTTCCATTTGTCACCAGCTAGTCATTACAGTGAGCCGGGCTTTCATCACAGATAAAGGGCTGCCCAGACTGGCCGGGTCTCTTTGGTAATAGCACGCAATTAATGCGGAAAAACGGCACACAACAATTGGATGAGCGGATGAATGCTACAGTAACACGTTATCTACAAAAAACAAAGGGCAGATAACAGGAAGACATAAGAATAAAGACATATTCTTCTTCCTTGGAACGACTTCTATTTACCAGAGCAGTTATACACAGTGCAGCAGTGCATGAGGGGTGTGGCGATCATTTTAAAGCATCCTGTAAGAGGTGGCTTTAAAATGAGAGGAATTTAGGGAAATTGAGTTTGAATTCGTATCATTTTTCTTACATTCTGTACTTTGTGCTTTTTATTACTCACAGTTTAATTATCTTAAACAAACAGTAACATATAAAGGGGTCAGGGCTGAGAGATCACACTGATAACAATGTTTGTGTATCAAGTATGATACAGCTGGTGCTCTAGTTACATATCTAAGACACATTGCAAAGAAACTGTAACTGAATTTTATTGGAAAAACTGCAAAAACACTGCAACATTGTAACCTTACTGCAGAGCATGCTGGGAAATATATGCACATAAGCTCACAATGTTTGTAAAAACTTTGAGATGAACAATCTGTTTTGTCAGTGAAACTAATGAGCATATAATGAGTCACAGTTGAATATATTTATCAAATGTATTAAAGCTTCGGTTTGCTTGTTTATTTTCATTCAAGCAGCGGCCGTGCTGATGAGCAACAAGCAGCCACACAAAGACATGTTTATAATGAACAAGGTCTCAGAGCGAGTAAGAGGAGAATCAGGAGTGTTAATCGGTGTTTTGAGCCTCGGGAGGAATCGTGCCACTGAGTATGAGCGAGGAGGAAGGCTTTCTCTGATGCGCTCGAGAGGAAACGTTGACAGCAGACACTGAAGTGACTGAAAAAACTCAAAAATGAAGCCTCTTTGAGTTACAGGTTAAAAAACAGATTACGGTTTGGGTTTTTAATTGAAAGCTCAGTGTGGCTGAATCTACACTGTGTGCATATGTGTGTGTGTGTGTGTGTGTGTGTGTGTGTGTGTGTGTGTGTGTGTGTGTGTGTGTACTGTGGAGTGATTTAGAGAGGCTGTCAAGAGAAAGAGACACAAAAGGAAGCACCAAGAGGCAGAAAGCATTTAACAGCCAACAAACAAAAGAGAGCCGGCTTGTAGTGGATGAATGCAATTATACAACACATCAGAATGACTTTAGAGAGAAAGGTGATAAACACACACACACACACACACACACACACACAGTGAGTGTCAGAGCAGGTTTGATTAGAGGTGAGCAGCTGGTGAAGCCCCGAGGAGGAGATAAAGGCTGTAGTCCTGTCACGATAATTTAGAAAGAGAGGGCAACAAAAGAAATGAGCTTTTCTTTTTTTAGCCGTCAACACGCGTTCATGCTACAGATCTCTGTGCGGTGTGAAGATGTTGTAGCAGAAATTTGTTGCAGGCTATGAGCAACAACCGCAGTTTTGGTAACCCTAGCCTTTCCTTTTGTCTTCATGTAGTCTGGGAGTTGGTGGGTTAGGTTTAGTGCACGGCTTTGAGTGATTTCTCAGCAAGCATGTCAACTTTGAATAACCTGACTCAGAGTAAAGTCGACCGTGCTTTCTCGCTGTCTAGTCTTGATCGAAAAAAGTACTGTTTTATATCATTCTTTAATAGGACAAACTCACACTGGGCTAAGCAATCAGAACTCTGAAAAGTCCCTCACAACAACAGGTTAATGATGCTAACACGTCACTGTGACGTGTTAGCACGTCCAGGCGAGTTTAATATGTAACAAAGAGACGGAAATTCACGCACCAAACATACTGAAGCATAAAAAACATAAACTGACCCTGTGTGGGTGTCTGTTCACTGATAGTTAGCAATTAAATTAGATGACAATAAAATGTTCTTGTATTTAAAAAAATTAATAAAATGGGGAGCATCAGTGTTCACCGATCCCCCCGAGACGTGCTTAAAGCTCCAAACATTTAATAAGCAGATTAATACGACGTCATCTTTGGACTTCTTAATAAGATCATGTAAATCCCATCATGCACTGAGGTGACGGGTCCATGGTCGCATCTGGCTTAGCACACTTTTCCATACCGATATCTGGATTACCCACGGCATCCACGATTCCACCTACTGACTCAGTATTCTGGCATTTGTGATGCTGGAACATCAATTTAAAGTTGGAAAACTACTGTAGCTTTGAATGGATGAAAATAGGTGCAAACGTGCCCAAAGGCATGAGGTTTATTCCTGTCTGTTTTTATCGAAATGTTTATTTTCCCACTTTGAAATGCAAAGCAGTCGTTTTGGGATTTGAGGGATAATCTCGCTCATGGAAAACTGCTATCTTTAGTCTGTAGTTTATAGACTGATTGGATTTTCTCTTTTTTATGGGGCAGGGGTTTGGTGTTGGCTGTTCACGCTGCATCTGAGCAGTGGCTGCAGATTGCAAAACCAAACCACTCTTCCACTTCAGTGCTGCAGTGGAGGATTTATAAAGTGGGCAAAAGCACAAGTTAAACCACAGAGCTGCCACTGCTGCAATGTGTGAGTCCTGTCACGCTAGTTTTATTCCATGATTCGCCTTTGGAAAATATTTCAGGATCATTTCCTCACGTCAGTTTAACAGATTAATAGTGGATCACACACAAAACAACTTTTATCTAAAATCTTCTACTGATATTAGTTTGATTTGCATTTTGAATAATTCAAAATTTTGCTAAATATCTTTTTAAATTATTTTAGTTTCCA
The DNA here is from genome assembly GCF_013358895.1 of Oreochromis aureus. NCBI lineage: Eukaryota > Metazoa > Chordata > Actinopteri > Cichliformes > Cichlidae > Oreochromis > Oreochromis aureus. Next base: position 3,421,214 of record NC_052957.1, on the reverse strand, counting down.
AAAAAAGCATCTGTTTCTGACTGTGTAGCCTCCCTGAAGTGAATGTTACAGAGGCTGTGACATGTACAGCTGTAGATTATGTTGCAGTGAAGACGATGAAGAAACCTCCACAGAATTGTCTGTTCTCCCGCTCTGCCCTTAAACCAAATTGAGGCATAAATCCTCTGCCTTTTGTTGTTTTGTCCAAGTATCTGTTCAACACTGAGACACAGAGGAAAGTAAAGACATTATGTACTTGGAAACAAACTCGTGCCTAGGGGCCTACGTTTCAGTCTCTGTCTCTCTCTGTTTTTCCTCTTTGTTCTTTAAGCTTTGAATTAAGTTCAGTTTTAACTAAAAATTACAGTTAAACTGTCCATCCCACACTCAAACAATGATTATTTTCCCTGCATATATATAATACATATATATATATATATAATCACAGGCTTATTAATTCATACAATTAATCATTAAGGAAACTGTGATTGGTATAAACTGAATTTATACCAATCAAGTAAATTTCAGCATTTTATATTATAATTATAGTTACTTACCTATATTATACTTGTACTGTAAATTTTCTATGTAACAAAATTAGTTGGAAAATGTAAATGTAATCAAATTAGTTTAACTGACTGTGTCTGTGTCGACTGTGTGACGGGGTGAAAGTGATGTTTTGGCACGCAGCCTTGTTGTGGTTAGTATTTGGGGAACAAGTGTGAAGTTAAAGCATTTCAGCCTATAGTTTAGATTATTTTTACCCCAGCTCAGTAAAAACATGATGCTATCTGCATTAATTAATCCCTGTCTGAATGCACAGGTGATACCATCAAGTGATCCAAATCAGACATAGCTACAATGTTGCAAGTTCAAAAACTGTAACAAAAAGATGGACGTTGCCACTATTACATCACCCGCTGATTTGGGAGCTACATTTCCAACTGCTTTTATGACGCCACCAAAAAGAAAGAATAAAACTGAGTGTTTTGTTAAAAAAACAAAAATCCCGTCCACATGGAAAAATAAAAAACAAAGTCAAACGTTGTCAAGAACTTGCCAAAGCAACAGGTGGCAATATAATCGTAACCGTGTAGAAATGTTGGCCAATCAAATCAATCGAAGATGGTGCAAAGAAACAGTCTTTCTAAATGGATGGACGGTAACTGCATATGTACATGTAAGCATGTAAAAACTGCAGATAGTAACACCAACAGTATTTTGTCTATATCCGCCATTGTAGAAATTAATCTCATGTAAACAATAATATGGCACACAGCGTGACGTCAAAATGATGTTGTGTGACTAAATCTCAGTTTTCCTCGTCCACCCTGGCAGGAGTTTTTATAAATCTCAGTTTTCAGTGATTAAAAACGCCGTAGAAAAAGCTGAGTTTTCAAAAATACCCGTGTACGTGTGGACGTAGCCTAGATCAGACTGAAAAACTCCGCCCTCATATGATACCAAGTAGCAGTCACAAGACAACCACACTTATAAACAAATACGATAACAGTCCTGCATTTTTCCTACACTGAACACCATCATTTACAAAACTGACATCATAAATCAGATTTCAGACACAGATCTTCAGATCATACATGTTGTAGGAAAAGTATTTGTTGAGGTAATAAATGAAGCGTGATGTAGGGTCTGGCTTCATCGATGGCACCGCTGCATCACTTTTGCTGTTTTTGAGCATCCGCATTACTGCAGACGTGCAGAGGCTTGCCAGACTGCACTATAAACAACCTTTATGTGAACGAGTACAGTCTTGTGCTTGCTTATAGGTGAGTTTTTGGAGATATCTAGCAAATCCATTGAACAAGGTATGCAGTAATATTTGTCCATAAAGTCAGTGAAATATGCTGTGGTGGTTTTATTCTCAGTTGTCAGTTTGTCTATAGAGACAGGATTTGTTTGACAGTCTTGTTTCTGGTAATTGCATGATGGTATTGTCATATATTTATGCCCTTAATAATATCTATCGTTTGACTGTGA